>NC_069502.1:758391954-758691954 GCF_027579735.1 Bombina bombina | reverse complement strand
TGGAAGGCCGGATACGGCTTGAATAACCCATGGGTCTGATGTAATTTTTTGCCATTCTTTTATAAAATAGATAAGTCTGCCACCTATTTTTTGATAGGAAAAATTTGTGGAAATAAAGATGGGAGAACTTACCTTGGAATGGTCTCCTGGTATTCCTGAAGTTCCTTGAACCTCTGTTGAAGAATGTTCTGTTTCTTGATGGAAAGAAACTTGCGTGTGAGGAAGTGGAAGGGACAAAATTTTGGAAGTGGGACCTGGATATATTTGAGTAACGGCAGGAAAAGCGGTCCCTGCCTTTTCCAGCCCTGGGGAAAACCTTAGAAGGTTGAGATTGATAGAATATCTTTTTGGTATTAGTCTTGATTTTATTAAGACTGTTGAACATATTTACGTAGGAGCTGAGCTGTTGTAGACCAGCATCTCCGAATAAGAGGCCATCAGCCTTAGGGCCCATTTCAGTGGGGGCGAAATCTGAGATTTTCGGATCAAGACATCTTAAAAGGTCTCCTCCTTTGAGTGGATAGGGAAGTATTGGCATCTCTGAGAAGGTAAACCAATCTTTGAATCCATTCCCTAGAGAGGTATGGCTCCAACATAGAATCAGAGGAAATTGCCTCTTCGGATAATTCAAAGAGCTTAGTGACAGGACCTAAAGTATCTAATAATTTATCCTGACAAGATTTTAAAAATCTGTCAGGACCTCTTCTTAAATTCATATTCTTATTACCTAAATTTAAGTAAATTTTCGTCAATGTTAGGTGTAATATGAGTGTTGTGAGGGAGCTCAGGGTGGGGGCATTCTGCTTTTAGAATATTCTTTGCTTTAGAGGAAAGGGGCCTGCGGATATAGTAGTCTAAAAATTTTGAAACCCTTTTAGAAGGCTTCCATTGAGAGGATCTGGGATGTTCTAGATCATTAGGGTCAGTATAGGGATCTCCAAAATTATCTATAAGTTTTACCTTTTTAGACTTAGACATGAACTTAGGTTTCTTTAATTTAGGAAAATCTTCTTCAGAAGAAGTAATGACATTAAAATTATCTATTGAATCATTAGAAATATCCTCATATTTAGGATAGTATTTTTCAATTTGCATGTCTGAGACATCAAGATTATCAGATGAATCAGAATAAATTATAATTAACTCTCTTATAATGAACATGAGATTTATCATACAATTTTGACTTAACATTTTTTAATAAATGCTTCTTTTTGGCTGAAGCTTTTCTAGGAATATTATCATTAATCTCATTCACAGAGTTAATTGCAGATTGAAATTGCATCATCTGCTGTTTGAAAGGCTCCAGAGAGCTGTCAATTAATTCTCTAACTGATTTCTCAGAAAACTGAGACTTATTATCATCAGACATATTTCAATTAAAATAAAGGAATTATTGCAAAAAAGCCTAACAGCAATGAGGGCTTAATAAAGTATTTTTTATAATTAAACTAAAATACTGAAGTTTTAAATTTTTATTATATTATAGTTATAACTTATGCTAAAAATCTATCTATTAAATAATATAAACTTTGAGGATAATTTAGAGTATACTATTATAAGGAGGGAAAAAACACAATATATCTTATTGCAAATAAATACAAATGTTGCCAAGTGAGTGAAACAAACTGCTCCGGTCAAAATCTGAGGTGGAATGAGGGCGGCAAGGAAAGAACCTGTGATTGACAGGTAAAAAGGCGGGGAAAATACGTCACGCAAAATGGAGGCGTGACAGAAGAAGGGAAACAAGATGGAGGACGCAACCGGAGGTCGTTGCGCACACAAGCAGGAGAAAACTAGTCACAAGGAGATACAGCAGGGTACAAAACAAAAAAGGAAACCGGAAAGGTAAATAAACAAAATATAATAAAAAACGGACAAGAAAAAAACCAATGAAAAAGAAAGTTACTGAAATATTAGCGCAATATATTAACGCAATATAACAGAATAAAACAATAAAAGGGGTTAAAAGAAAATACAAGGGATAAGCAAATAAAGAAACATATAATATAAAACAAAAAAACAAATCTAAAACGAAAACGAATAATACAAATAAAATATAATGAAATGAAAGTAAACTTTATTATTATGGTAATACACAATATACTTATCTCTGAGCAGCAAAGAGAAAAGAGGAAGATTTGACAGTTACTGGTCATTTTATGAATTACTGGACTCTTCTCATTGGTCATTTTTGTCTATTACATTTCAAACTTTGTTTTCATTGGTTTATATGTTATATTCATTCTTGTATTTATTGTTTGTTTAAACTTAATGTCCGTTAAAATGCTGTCTGTAGTAAAGTGAAAAGATATATAGCAAAATAGGAGTCTCTGTCCTTGTAATAAAATCTGGACTAGATTCTTTACATTCACTGTAAATTAATTAATCTGATAGTGCTCACCTGGAGTGTGCCAAAGCTATAAAGGTCTTGTTAAGTAAGTAATGGGTATTATTATGTGCTGGAGTTTAAAACACTGGTATGGACCAGTGTTAAACTCTTCATGCTGGTGGAAACTGTTTAACATCGGAGCAATGTTTCGATGTTAACACTTGCTTGAGAAACAAAATCGCACGATCGTCAATGCTATCACGTAATTTCAAGGCTGGGATCAGATCATGGGGGACTGTCTACGATGCTAGGTACTCCCAACAGTTCAATTTGCCATTAAATAGGAGGAGGGTACAGGACACCAAAAAAGGTAAGACATTCCATACAGTCCTAATGGCGTTAAAGCCCAGCACTGTAAGGAAGGCATGATACATCCTAATGGCGTTAAGTAGTTAAACAGTGGTGGCTCTGCACAACATAGTAATTGGGTGGCGTGGTACCCGCTAAAAAAATATTGCTGGCTTGTTCACCAAGATCTGGGACATCTGATTACTTAACTGGTCAACTCATGCCCTTAAATTATCTTTATTACTAGGACTTGGTCTACGATTTCTGTGGTAGGGTGGTTGAGACTGATTGAAATTATCAGAGTCAAAACTGTTCCCTCCCTGGTGATTAAATTGGGCCCTGGTGATTAAATTGGACCCTGCGATTACCTGTCTGGTAAACCTCTTAGTTCTGGGGTACCTGTCATTGTAAGGCGTATTCCCCCTATTATTAAGAGGTTCTCTCCCTCATTTGGTGGGGTGTCTAGGTGGTTTAGGGTTTGTATACCACCTCTGTATATGTTTTTTTCTGGGATTTTAATCCCAACTGGTCGTGTCACCCTAGTTTCTGCTACTATTTTAGGGTTATATTTATTAGCCTTTTTGGCTTCCTGCTCAACGCCTTGCTGAATTTTATATAATTTTGTGCTTTCCTCAACCAACCAATCTAAGGATTTACCCTTGCTAAATTTACTTTAATGTTTGAGGGCAATACGTCATAGAAAATTTTCTTAAATTCAGGATGTTCAAAATAAGACATCCTTTCTGTCATACTGTAGGCTTGCTTTAATATATATATATATATATATATATATATATATATATATATATATATATATATATATATATATACTCAGAGCCTCCAAATAATATGTTGTGTATATTAATAATGATAAATATTGATTAAAATAGTCACTAGATAAAAAAGGGAGTAGCTATAAATATTCAATATCAATTTAATTATTTCACAGATTCTTTAATATCAGCATAGACATTAAGCATATAACCACAGCAAAAATAATACACAGCTATGCATTTTTTACAATTTTAATAAATCAGTAATAATCAAAACAATCAACATAACATAGCCGGTAACTTGTATCCCCATAGAAAATATAATTATCTCCATGTTACCAATTTTACGTTTCTTATAACATGTATAATATCTAAAACCAACCTTCACAGGCAATATAAAGACAATTTAGGTAATTACTATCATTTAAAGGAAATTGAATAGGAAAATATATTAAAAGTATTAATCTTTTACTAGCTTGTTACAGATGTAACATTTCAGAAATATACTAGCCTATGGAAAGACATTATATAAATGTCCCCAATAAGCATATATCATTAACATAAACCATATTAGGATCAAATATTATTAGGCCTCATAAACAACCACAATAACATTTAAACGTGAATACCTAGTCAGTAACCAGCAATTAAACTATATAACAAATCATATATATATACAGTGCATATATATATATATTTATATTTACCACATGACCACCTTTCAAATGATAGAATTTAATAACTATATCCAACCCTATATATATTTCACAATTTGATACACAACATACCATAAAAGTTTTTATCACACCCACTGCTAATCAATAATTTGGTAACCTACAACAGCTCAGTGGAAGCCATAAGAATATCCTATTTTATGGGAATGAATTGTTTTCCCTTGAAGCGGTTCCTATTTCCTACTGCCGATAGAAATAAGAACTTAGGTTTATTCTATATCTAGGGTTTTAAAATAACCAACTATTCACTCTCCTAATTACTGAACACTATTCTAAATTTAAATATAATCATTTTGGATAAAATGTTTATCTTACCACCAGGGTATAGGATGAACGTCTAGGCTATCAAATCTCTTTACACCTGGATTCCCTTTGGTGGTTAAAAGGTGGATGGCACAGTGGGTGGATCCTTGACCTCTAGTGATATCTTTTGCTCTCCTCACTTTCTCCTATTTTTTTTTTCTTCTTCCCCCTCCCTTTTTGATCCCTTGTCTTTTATTTGGGCTGTTCTCATTTTTCAGGAATCTGCCTGGGGGCTGGCTTGTTCCTTATTGGCCCCCACAACTTAATCATTAAAGGGTTAATTATCTAATAATGTTACCTGTCCACTAGAGGTCACTATGTGATTGAATATTCCCTGTTTTTTTTATGATTTTCTTAAATTATTTAAGGATTGTCTTTTATTCCTTAGGTAAAGTAGTTATAATATACTATAATCTTTAGGTTGCTTATAATATTGATGATTGATACATTTAGATGCGTCATTATCCAATAAGAAAATATACATGTGCAAATATATATATATATGCATGCATAATTATAACCATGCATTTATTGATTGATACTCATTTAGTTTTAATATATATTAATAATTATCCATAGTAAATATCTATAGTCATTAATTAAATATGACTATGAACCCATAAATAATTTGTTTCCCAGATATTCCATACTTCAATGTTGGTCATTATTAAACTGTATCTTTTAAAATGATATATATATATGTGTATCAACAAGTAGGGACTGCACTCACTGGATTCTGTTCAAATAATACCTTATTTATTCAATGGTGACGTTTCGGAAGGGGTTTGCGTACCCCGAAATGTCACCATTGAATAAATCCAGTGAGTGCAGTCCATTCAACAGGATCACCCTCCACATGGACATCCGCCTGGGTGCAAAAATACCAATAATAAACTTCAAGAACAGATGCACTCTCAGACCCCACCAACGCTACCGGCCATCGATGTCCGGTGCAGAGAGGGCCACAGAGTGGCTCTCTCTGCATCGGATGGCCAAGGGGGGTTATTGCAGGATGCCTCCATATCGAGGCATCACTGCAATAACCGGAAAGCAGCTGGAAGCGAGCAGGATCGCTTCCAGCTGCTTTCCAGACCAAGGACGTACGTCCTTGGTCATTAAGGGGTTAATCACTTGTTTAAAGGGATAGTAAACCAAATTTTTTTCTTTCATGATTCAGATAGAGCATGCAATTTTAAGCAACATTTTAATTTACTCCTATTTTCGCATTTTCTTCGTTCTCTTTATATCTTTATTTGAAAAGCAGGAATGTAAAGCTTAGAAGCCAGCCCATTTTTGGTTCAGCACATGGGTAGCACTTGCTGATTGGTTGCTAAATGTAGCTACTAATCAGCAAGCGCTACCCAGGTGCTGAACCAAAAATGGGCCGACTTCTAAGCTTATGTTCCTGCTTTTTCAAATAAAGATAGCAATAGAGCTAAGACAAATTGAAAATAGAAGTAAATTAGAAAGTTGCTTAAAATTGCATGCTCTATCAGGATCATGAAAGAAAAAAATTGTGTTTAGTGTTCTTTTAAGACAGAGTGCTCCACAATGGATTCTCTTATTTGCTAAGAAAACTATATAACAAAGTCTGTGTCTGAATTCAGCTACATATAATCTCCCCATGATCCTTGTATTGTAAATCTATAGCAGTGTTATTTTTTTTTAATAGGCTGGAATACCTGAGAGGAATGTCTCCGACACCATAAAACAAAAGAATATTCATGACTGGCATACAAGGTAAGAGCCATGATGCCACACAGACAATTCTACCTAAGCAAAATATGATCAATGCAAATGATTTTCATGATTCAGATAGAGCATGCAATTTAAAACAACTTTCTAATGTACTCCTATTATCAATGTTACTTTGTTTTCTTGGTATCTTTATTTGAAAAAGCAGAAATGTAAAGCTTAGAAGTCGGGCCATTTTTGGTTCAGCATCCTGGGTAGTGCTTGCTGATTAGTGGCTACATCATTCTACTGTTTGCAGAAAAAGAAATTAGGTTTTTATAGAAAAGAATACAGTCAAACATGGTGGAGGTTCACTGATGTTTTAGGGTTGCTCTGCTGCTTCAGGCACTGGATGTCTTGACTGTGTGCATGGCATTATGAAATCTGAAGACTACCAAAGAATTCTCTGGTTCAATGTAGGGCCCAGTGTCAGAAAGTTGGGTCTCCGTCAGAGGTCATGGGTCTTACAGTAGGACAAAAACACAAAGCACACATCAAAAAGCACCCAGAAATGGTTTAAGACAAAGCGCTGGAGAGTACTGAACTGGCCAGCAATAAGTCCAGATCTCAAACCCATAGAGCACCTGTGGAGAGATCTCAAAACAGCAGTTGGGAAAAGGAACCCTTCCAATCTGAGAGACCTGGAGCAGTTGGCGAAAGAAGAGAGGTCCAAAATTCCAGTAGAGAGGTGTAAGAAACTCATTGACGGCTACAGGAAGCGATTGATTTCAGTTATTTTTTCCAAGGGGTGTGCTACCAAATATTAAATTAAGGGTGCCAATAATTTTGTCCAGTCCAATTTTTGAGTTTTGCGTGGAATGTGTAAGATTTGGCTTTTTTTCCTCCACTTTTTTGTGTCATACCAAATACAAACAAAAGAAATAAACATGAGAATTTTCTGGGCGAAGTGGTGCATTATCTTACAGAAATGCAGAGGTGCCAATATTTTTGGCCATGACTGTGTGTGTATTTATAAATATATATATATATATATATATATATATATATATATATATATATTCAAAAACCCCACGCCAGGTGTGATTACCAACAGTGATAGGAGCTGCCGAGCACTAAATACCTCTGCTAACAGGATTCCCCCAGGATAAGGGTAAAAACTTACATCCAGCTTCTTGCAGTCAAAACCTTTCAATGTCACAGCGGCCGCCACCGCAGCCGTGAGTGACACAGGGATTGCTTCTCCAGCCGGAATGTTACCTCCTTAGCCTTAGGGGATTGCTCTGTGGTGCTTCATGTCGGCTCACCTCTGTCTGCTCAATTACCGGCACCTGTGCAGGACCTGTCTCTCTCTCCTGCACCAAATGATAGGTGCCACCTCTGTATTCACCTCTTCCAATCACAGATGTTAGATGGAAACTGTGTCTCATTGATAGTGGACCCGGAAAAGTGCTCAGCTCGGTAGGGAAAATTCATGTGAAGATAGTTAAAGTTAAGCCAGCACTACACCTTCTTGATTAAAAGTCCAAATTTATTGAAGTTTCCATAAAATGAGAACAGAGTAAAGTGCAATAGCTATTCAAGGTACTAGCTTGTCTAACATGTTTCGGCCGTAGCCTTAATCATAGACCTATTTAAAACAAATGTGTGATTAAAACATATACCCTTAGCTTAATGCTTATTGGATAGAATTTGACCAATTGAACATCATTAGGATTAACTCCCCGATTTGATAGCTTTTGCCAGTTCTACCCTACCCTTGGCCCTGGGCATTCCCCGTGGTGATACACCAATTCTAGTTGAAAGGGCACATCGCTTGTGTTTGGCTAGAGATAGTCAAAGAGATAAGAATCATAATAGGCCGGTTCTGGTAAAATATTTAAATTATCAGGACAAGAACAATATCCTGCGGGCCTATAGGAAAACAGGGAAGCTAGAGATAGGTCAAACCAAAGTATTACTGTTCCAGGACTTCTCCAGCGAAACTTCAATGAAAAGAAAAGAGCTGGCTCCTTATTGCACCAGGTTAATCACTGCAGGCTTTAAGGCCAGATTAGTATACCCTGCTAAAATAATTGTGAAGGAAATGGGGGGCAATGTTACTTTAGTTAACCCAGAAGAAGCGAGAGATTTCTGTAAAAATAGGCAAGTACGGTAAATATGGTTGGCTGGAGAAGAGACTTTAGATGTTAAAAATGCTGGCTTTAGGGGCCTTAAGGTTTTTAAGTATTATGGATGTTTTTTTTTTGGGTTTTTTTTGCTCTCTCCTCCTCTGCAGCCGCGCGCGCATCTGCCTTATTTATACATTCTTAGAAAATGGCTAAAAAATGCTAGAATAAGCCAAGGTGACTAGATGAGGAAGATTAAGTTTATTTCATGGAATTTAGGTGGGATAACATCTCCCAAAAAGAGGAAGTTAATAATCAAACATTTAGCTAAATTTAAACCAGATATTGTCCTATTACAGGAAACACATCTTTAAAATATTGAAGCGCATAAACTTAAATGTAAATGGGTGGGCCAAGTAATAGCATCAGATTGTGCCAGGAGGAAGCGGGGGGTTGCTTTTCTAATTAGCAAGGATCTGGAGTATAATATCCAGGAAATCCAAATAGATTTTAATGATAGATGGATAATTTTAACGATGGAAATTTTAAAAGTTAAATATGTAGTGTGCAATGTCTACGGTCCTAATGTTAAGGACCAACTTTTTTGGGATGATATTACGGCAAGATTAATGCTGAAAGATGAGCAAAATATAATACTCGCCAGAGATTTCAATTTAACTCCAATACCCTTACTAGATAGGTTCCCTCATAAGCAGAAGGGAAGGTCACTGCAGAATTCCAAAATATTTTTCCAAATATGTAAAGATTTAAGCCTACATGACATATGGCGCGTTCATCACCCTGATGGAAAAAAGTTTTACTTGCGAGTTTCATGTGCATAAATCTTTTTCGCGGATTGATTTTTTTTTAGTCTGAAACGCCCTATTACGGGAAGACGTATCTGCAGATATTGGTGAAATTGTAATATCAGATCACGCTATAATATCACTTCTGGTAGGGGCTAGGGGTGTTCAAGTAAGTTCGGGAAATAACTTTTTCTTTCCAAAACACATGATTAATGACAGACCCTTCCAAATTTGGATAAAGAATAAGTGCCGTGAATATTGTATTAACAATCAAGATTACGCCAATAATTATGAGGTGTTTTGGGAGGCGGCCAAAGCATACTTAAGGGGGGAGATCAAATTATATATGATCACTTTTATAAAAAAAAGTTACGGCCCGTGACACTCAGTTAGCAAAAGCTGTTTCTAGGGCTTTTCAGAATTATATAAATAACCCATTAAGGAAATATTGGTATGAATATTGCACGGCTAGACAAGAAAGAGATTTGATTCTTTCAGCTAAAATGATGCAACAGGAAGCTAGACTGAATGCTGTTTATTGTGGTAGATATGGTAAATCAGTGAAGTTCCTGTCAAGGTTAGATAGGTCTAGAAAGCAGAAGAACATAATTGAGAATGTGATTGTGGATGGCCAGAATTATACGCGAACAGCGGATATTAGTAACGTTTTTTTAGAGTACTATAAGAGCATATACGCTGCTAAAGCTATAGATACAGAAGCTAGTACGACATTTTGCAATAAGATCAATTGCCCACAGATTACTGCAGACCAAGCTAATTTAATAAACTCTCCTATTTCTCCAGTTGAGGTCATGAAGGCGATAGAGGGAACCAAACTTGGCAAGGCGCCCGGACCAGACCAAATCCCGGCAGAGTTTTATAGGTTGCTCAAATTAGATATTGTTTTTATTTTGACATGTCTATTTAATGAATATTTCACTGAGGGAAAATTAATGTCACGGTTTTTCTCTGCATCAACCATAACCCTCATACCAAAAAAAGATAAAAATTTAACAGATCCTGGGTCTTATAGACCTATTTCTCTGTTGAATATAGACTATAAATTATTAACTTCTATAATAGCGAACCGTCTTAAGGAAGTACTTCAAGAAGTTATTCACCAGGACCAATGTGGTTTTATGTGTAATAGGTCACCTACAAAAAATATTCGGAAGGCATATATGCTGATAGAATTCTGGAATAAAATTAATAAGGAGAAAGTAACATATCAAGAAGATATGGCTATGGTTATGATTGACGCGGAGAAGGCATTTGACTCTATAATATGGGAACATTTATACGTTGCTCTGACAAAATTTGTTTTTTCAGGAAACCTGATAAAGTTTGTTAAAACTATATATAATTATCCGATTTCTTCTATAGTGATTAATAATACTCAAACACCTTTTTTTAAAATGGAGAAAGGTACTCGTCAGGGCTGTCCACTTTCCCCCCTTTTATTTAATTTGGCCATTGAACCCTTAGCAATCTATCTTAGGCAAGAACTTGAGGGGATAAATAGACCAGAAATTAGTTTTGTCGCTCTATGCTGATGATTTACTCTTATACTTCAAACAAACACATAAAAATATCCCTATAGTGTTTGGTGCTCTAGAATTATTTAGCAGAATTTCAGGTTATAGGGTAAATACCACCAAATCAGAGATTCTATGGATATACAAAAACAAAGATAGTAGGAGCCAATATAACCTAAAAGAGGTCGAGAGTTTTAGATATCTAGGAATCATATTACACAGAGACCTAAACAGCTGGTACAGACTTAATTTTACTCCCTTTTTCTCAAAGATTAAAGCTAAGCTCCAGCGCTGGGTATTGTTCCCAATTTCTCTTTCAGCTAAAATTACAATGATAAAAACTATTTTGTTTCCCCAGATATTATATGTAATGAACAACCTTCCTTTATTTATTAAGGCAAAAGATATTAAACTATTTAACCAGGTATGTGCTAAGTTCTTATGGAGCAAGACGAGGCAGATGATTTCGATCAAAAAATTATCCCAGCAGAAGGAGCTTGGTGGCTTAGCTTTCCCAGATATTAAGCTATACAATATAGCTATTTTAGCTCGTTATGGGGTGGATTGGCTGCACACCTCGGAGGTGTTAACCAACATAAGTTTAGAAGAGACCCTTATATACCTGTTCTCATGTAAAGCTATTCTACACTGCTCTGGCGCGCAGTTACCAACTAATATAAAAATGTCTACTAGTATATATAATGTGGTGAAAGCTTGGCAATTGTTATGTTCCCGTCTCAAGATTAATTACCATATATCACTTTTTTTATTGATTAGAGGAAATCCTGAGTTCCTACCTGGATGTTATTGTAAGCCATTTAGAGACTGGGATAACAGAGGGCTCTCTAAGCTAACACAGTTCTTGGACGAGCGACTTAATATAAGAACCTTTGAAAGTATTGCCAACGAATTTAATCTCCCTAACAAGCATTTCTTTGCCTACTTACAGTTGCGTCATTTCCTAAACAAGAAACTACAGTTAGGAAGTTGGTCAGAATGTTTTGCAGAAATTGGAGGGTATATCAAGCTATATAAACAAGGAAAACATTCAATTTCACTTTTATATAAAATTCTACTGGCAAAGCAGGGCCAATTAAATTTCGAACAATATATATCATATTGGTCAAGACATTTTGAAGAAATTAATCACGACTATATCGAGAAGAGTATTAAATGGCTGGTTGAAGCATCCCTCCGTTCCTCTTGGCACGAATCTCATTTAAAACTACTCAATAATGCATATATTTCTCCGAAAAGACTTGCTTTTTGGTCTCAGGATAATATGGGCCTCTGTTATAAATGTTCTATACCTAGGGCAGATTTGAGCCATTGTTTTTGGTATTGTCCAAAAGTAAGGCAATTCTGGCAGAAAGTTAATTTCTGGCTTAATAAATTTAACTCTGAATATTTTGTTTTTGAGCCTAAAATTATCTTTTTCTTAAGTGCAGGAGGTTCGAGCTCTGATTTGATTAACACTATTATATTAATTGTTCGCAATCTAGTACTAAGAAACTGGAAACATAGCAAACTTCCCCCCTTTAGTACATTTCTGGAAGCTGTAAAACTGTAAGGATTATTTTATATAGAATATGGATTACATGTGCAAACTAATATTTAATTAATTATACCACCCAGTCTCACACCAAACCTTGACTCATTAGATTTTCTTAGGAGTCTTGTTTTGCTCATTGACTGGGGGATGACAACTTAGTCATAGGCCTAGATAGGGAAATCTGAGATTTGAATCCCAAATTTAGATCCCTATAAATCACAATAGGTTAAGTTGTTATATTTGTATGGTAGTTCTGTTTTGAAATATATAACACTTCAACAAGTAATTCCAAACTGTATTAATACTTAATAAACTGTAGCTTAAGCAGGAGTAATTCTTTGAGTAATATACTGAGAGCACATGTCAAATGGAGGTGAAATAGTTAAATTCTCAAGTTAGTAAGAAGCAGATGAAATGCATGCTTAGCTGTTAGATTAGCAGAGTAATAAAGCCACAATGAACCTTCTTTACAATGATATTATAATAAACAGTCCATTCATATGCAAGTAAATTCAACACTTCACAGATTCAATTCAAATACAGTCTTTTTTGGTTTGGTAATGAATTGCTGAAAGCGTGACTTCAATTAGGCAAGTTGTACTATTTAAAGTCTCATGCAATTATAAGTTGCTGTTAGTAATTACCATAAGTCTTCAGTTAGAAATCCAAAAGGCAGATTCTGTTTTGATATTATAAAAAAGGTTACCGTTACTCCATGTACTTCACTCAAATGCCTGTAACTGACTGCGTCTGATGACGTCACAGGCTCCAGGTGCTGTGTGGAATACACTGAATGAGGGAGAAGTGCAGTGCTGCAGACTGGCGAAACTGTTTGCTGGGAGGAACAGTCAAGCTCTGGTTCCTGCTGGAAGTAGATACACTGTTGAAGTAAAAGGTAACAAGATTAACAGAGGAACTGTTAATTGTAGAATCCGGTTGAATGTTAAGCTTAGTTGTAAATTTCTTTAAATGCAAATTAGGTTCTCAAGAGAATGGCTAGACACAATTCACTATAGACATTTAGTCAAACTGAACAAATTACCTAGCAATGAGTTGCTAGAGGAGGGGCCTTTTATAGGGAGTAGTGAGCACATTTAAAGGTATATACACGTAACCTGACAAAAACAACAGATTATTTTTGAACAACATAATATTTCAAAACTTCATAATAAACAAATTAAAAGTTTCTTTAATAAATGGGTTAAAATCATCCAGGCATATCCTCTTCCCATACAATATATCCTCACCAAAGCGTTCCATAAAACAGAGTTCTTTGAAGGCCTAATACTGAGGGAAATATTCTTATATTTATATTTTTATTTTTATTTTTTATTTTTTTTTAGTTTGTCATGTGTTTTGTTTTTGTCAGCGTTTTTGTTTTTCCTTTTCTTTCATGTAATTAGCAAGAGTCCATGAGCTAGTGACGTATGGGATATACATTCCTACCAGGAGGGGGAAAGTTTCCCAAACCTTAAAATGCCTATAAATACACCCCTCACCACACCCACAATTCAGTTTTACAAACTTTGCCTCCCATGGAGGTGGTGAAGTAAGTTTGTGCTAGATTCTATGTTGATATGCGCTTCGCAGCAGGCTGAAGCCCGGTTTTCCTCTCAGAGTGCAGTGAATGTCAGAGGGATGTGAAGAGAGTATTGCCTATTTGAATACAATGGTCTTCCTCTAGGGGATCTATTTCATAGGTTCTCTGTTATCGGTCGTAGAGATTTCTTCTCCTACCTCCCTTTTCAGATCGACGATATACTCTTATATACCATTACCTCTACTGATTCTCGTTTCAGTACTGGTTTGGCTATCTACTATATGTAGATGAGTGTCCTGGGGTAAGTAAGTCTTATTTTTTGTGACACTCTAAGCTATGGTTGGGCACTTTATATGTAAAGTTCTAAATATATGTGTTTAAACTTATATTTGCCATGATTCAGGATAATCAGTATTCCTTCATTCAGACTGTCAGTTTCATTATTTGGGATAATGCATATGAATAAATATTTTTTTCTTACCTTGAAAATTTTCAATTGACTTTTTTCCCTGCGGGCTGTTAGGCTCGCAGGGGCAGAAAATGCTTCAATTTATTGCGTCATTCTTGGCGCGAACTTTTTTGGCGCAAAATGTTGTCATTTGTGGCGCCGTAGTTGACGCCGGAAGTTTGTTCGTTGTTACGTCATTTTTTGACGCATATGTGTTCAGACATTTTTTTGCGCCAAAAAATGTGGGCGTCATTTTCGGCGTCAGAGGATGTGGCGTCATACTTGGCGCCAAAAAATATGAGCGTTGTACTTAGCGCCAATAATGTGGGCGTCATACTTGGCGCCAAAAATGTGGGCGTCATACTTGTTCCACTTTTTCTCACATTATTTAAATCTCACTTTTTTGTTGCTTCTGGTTGCTAGAGGCTTGTTTGTTTTGCATTTTTCCCCATTCCTGAAACTGTCATTTAAGGAATTTGATAATTTTGCTTTATATGTTGTTTTTTTCTATTACATATTGCAAGATTTTTCGTACACTGTTCCTGTATCAAAACATGCTGAGGGATTCCTGTTGACTGAGATCAGTCCTACCAAAGCTAAGTTCATTTATTTTAAATGTTATGAATGTTTATCTTTAGCTATGGTTTGTAATAAGTTATCATGATAAGCTTTTACATGCAGAATCCATTAGTATTTATGCTTTATATATTGCTATTCTTTTTACATCTTATGTACAAGATATACTTAGAAAATTTATAAGAATATTTTTCTGTTTCTATTTTAAAGGCTTTGTCTGACATCCCGCCTTCTAATAAAAAATTTTAGGTCTTTTTCAAACTTCTTTTTTAGTTGATGAAGTTTCAAAATGACCAACAACAAACATACTGAATTATCCTTCTCTGATGGTGTTTTTTCTCATTCAGAATTTTTTCTTCATCAGATATTGACACTAACAAATCTACTTTTTTATTTTTTAATAGAGTACATTTGTTCTTTGTTCAAAAGGTGTTGATTATTTTAGATATTGAAGTAACTAGTTCTTTTGATTTTAAAGACTAGTTAACATTTAAATTCTGCTTATTTATCTTCTGTGGGTTCTTCAGAGGTTTTTTTCCAGTTCCTGATACTAGGGAATGGAATAGGCAGTTAGTTTTCAGTTTTGAGGAAAGATTCCCCAAATTAATGGGGCTATCTCTACTTCTGCTAAATATACTATTATTCTTATAGCAAATAGTATTTATTTTCTTCCTTCAGATGGTCATATCTTATTTAAGGAAAATTATTTTCAGGTACTTTTCTTAGACCTGTAATTTATTTGGCTGATGTTGTAATTGCTTCATCTTTCTGGTTGGATACTTTAAGATCAAGTATCGGATTATGATTTGTTTAGCATTGTTAAAAGGACAAAATCTACTACTCATTTGAAGTTCAGACTAAGTGCTTTTGCATTATCTTGTTTTCTTGCATTTGTTGATTTTGCAAGTCCAGTATGATGACTGGTCCTTTAACTTAATTAACAAACTAATAATTTCATTTGTGTTGTCATTTTATTAAATATTTTCGCAAATGAGGTTTAATCTATGTCTTTAGCTATTTTAGCTAGAAGAACTTTGTGATTTCAATCTTGGAATGCTAAATTGATTTCTAAAATCCATATTTCTTTTTTTCCAAGATAATCAATTATTTGGTTCATAATTGGATTCAATTCTTTAACTGTTACTATGGGCTTCAAGATTGAGTTCTAAGACTAAAACTTTAAGCTTATATTAATTTTCTGTTCTTACTAAGGAATGGAGTCCTGAATTCTTCCAAGTAACATGTTTATAATTGAAAGTTTTTTTCTTCATTCAATTAAGCCT
This sequence comes from Bombina bombina, assembly GCF_027579735.1. NCBI lineage: Eukaryota > Metazoa > Chordata > Amphibia > Anura > Bombinatoridae > Bombina > Bombina bombina. The sequence goes on along the minus strand of NC_069502.1, from coordinate 758,675,927 downwards.
TTTAAAAGTCAGCTCCCCAAAATTGCATGTAGGTGAGGTTCTTATTCCAGCTTGGCTGGTAGGGGGCAGGTTAAGACTTTTTTGAAATTTGTTTGGTTCTATTCGGTCCAAACTTCTTAGACTTTGGGTACAGAATAGGTTTCAGAGTAAAACCATCTGTGAGAAGTCTTTTTTCTCTATCGTATTTCCAGCTATTCCAGTAAGACTAACACTTTCCTGAAGTGTGTTTCAGACCTATATGTTTTCGGTACTGGTGAAGCGCGGCTGGTCACCCGTTGGGGCTCAAGCGCTGCTCAGACCTGGAGTCTTCTGGGGTATTTATTCCAGTTCCATTTTTAGGAACTGGGTTTTGGGGTTTTATTCAAGACTATTCATTGTTCCAAAGATAGAAAATCTTTTTGAATTGTCATATAAATGTACCATCTTTTAGAATGGTGTTTATATGGTCTATTCTGCCTTTTTGGTCAGTGATGGCATTATTTGTTTACATTAGATACAATGGATGCATATCTTCATTTTCTGTTTTCATTCAGATTATTTTTATTTTCTGAGATTCTCTTTTTTTGACAAGCATTACCAATTTGTTGCTTTTCCTTCTGGTCTAGCGACAGCTCTAAGAATCTTTTAAAGGTTCTCAGTGTTCCTTATTTGGACGGTATTGTGGTACTGGCTCAGTCTTTTCATTCTGTGGAATCTCATACGATTCAACTTTGTTGTTTCTGCAAGACATGGTTAGAGGATCTTTTTATCAAAAGCTCCTTGATTCCTCACACAAGGGTCACCTTTTTTAGGTTTCCAGATAAATTGTGTCAATGTTTTTTGTCTCTAACAGACAAGTGACAAGTTTATTGGGTTCCGTTTGTCGGAACTTTCAGTCTCTATTATTTTCTTCAAGTTGCTATATATGCATGGAAGTTTTAGGTTTCATGGCTGCAGCATTGGATTCGATTCCCTTTGCTCATTTAGGAAACCTTTCCAGTTTCATATACTGAATAATGGTGCAGGGATTCTAGGATATCAATTTTTATATATTTGAATCCTAATGTTTAACTATCTTTGATTCGGTGTTTAAGATCACCATCATTTAGTTCTACAGGTCTCTTCGGTTCTTTCAACCTGGACCATGATCTCTACAGATGCGGGTCTTTTAGGTTGGGAGGCTGTCTGAGGATCTCTGTCAGCACAAGGGGTTTGGAAATCTCAGGAGGCGAGATTACCATTTCATATTTTTTGGAACTCCGTGCATTCTCAGAGTTCTTCAGTTTGGCTTCTTTTTGAAGAAGAGACGTTTATTGTTTTTTCAGACAGACAATGTCACAACTGTGGCGTATGTCAATCATCAGGGTGGGACTATCAGTTCTTAGGCTGTGACAGAAGTATCTCGGATATTTGCTTGGGCTAAATCCAGCTCCTATCTAATTTCTGTGTTTTTTTTCCCAGGTATAGACAATTGGGAAGCGGATTATCTCTGTTAATCAAGCTTTACATCTGGGGGAATGGTCCTTTTACCCAGATATGTTTTTCAATTTTTCAGATGTGAGGGCTTCCAGAAATAGATCTGTTGGCATTTCATCTAAACAAGGAACTTCCCAGGGGCCTATTCAGGTATGGGGATCCTCAGGCGGAAGTAGTGTATGCATTAACACTTCCTTGGAATTATCAATCTGCCTATATTTTTTCATCTCTGGTTCTTCTTTTAAGAGTGATTTTCAAAATCATCAGAGAGCAATCTTTGGTGTGGCTGGTGGCTCTAGCGTGGCCACACAGGTTTTGGTATATGGTTCTTGTTCGGATGTTCAGTTGCCAATCTTGGTTACTTCCATTAAGGCCAGACCTTATATCTTAACATTCATTTTTTTCATCAGGTATTCAAATTATTAATTTGATGGTATGAAAATTTTACGCTTAGTACTTAGTCATAGAAGTTTCTCTGACTCAGTAATTAATACTATATTGAAGGCTCGTAAATCTGTGTCTAGTAAGATTTATTATCGAGTTTGGAAGATTTACATCTCATGATGCTCTTCTTATGAATTCTCTTGGCATTCTTTTAGAATACCTAGGATTTTTTAGTTTCTTCATAAGGTTTTGTCTGCATGTTCCTTGAAAGGACAAATCTCTGCTTTTCCTGTGCTGTTTCACAGTTAGAATTGCTAAATTTTTCTGTTATTCATTGTTTTGTTCAGGCTTTGGTTCGTATCAAGCCTGTCATTAAGCCAATTTCTCCTCTTTGGAGTCTTAATTTGATTCTGAAGGCTTTACAGGCTCTTCTGTGTGAGCATATGCTTTCTTTGGACATTAATTACTTTCATGGAAAGTATTGTTCTTTTTAGACATCTCTTCAGCTAGAACAGTTTTTGAATTATCTGTTCTTTCTTGTGAATCTCCTTGTTCTGATTTTTCATCAGGTTAAGGTGGTTTTTGCTGTCCTCATTTCAATTTTCACCTAAGTTGTGAATTCTAACAACATTAGTGGAGGAATTATTGTTTTTTCCTTGTGTCCTAATCCTAAGAATTCTTTGGTAAGATTCTTACATTCTTTGGATGTGGTAAGAGTTTTGAAATATTATGTTGAAGCTACTCAGATTTCAGACAGACTTCTAGTCTATTTGTTATCTTTTCTGGTTTTAGGAAGGCCAGAAGGCTTCTGCCATTTCTTTGGCATCTTGGTTAAAGCTTTTGATTCATCATGCTTATTTGGAGTCGGGTTAATCCCCGTCTCAGAGGATTACGGCTCATTCTACTAGGTCAGTTTCTACTTCCTGGGCTTTTTAAGAATGAAGCTTCTGTTGATCAGATTTGCAAAGCAATGACTTGGTCTTTTTTGCATACTTTTACTAAATTCTACCATTTTGATGTTTTCTCTTCTTTAGAAGCAGTTTTTGGTAGAATAGTACTTCAGGCAGCTGTTTCAGTTTGATTCTTCTGCTTATAATTTCAGTTTTTTTCATTATAAAAATTGAAACTTTTGATTTGGGTAGTGGATTAATTTTTCAGCGGAATTGGCTGTCTTTATTTTATCCCTCCCTCTCTAGTGACTCTTGCGTGGAAGTTCCACATCTTGGGTAGTCATTATCCCATACGTCACTAGCTCATGGACTCTTGCTAATTACATGAAAGAAAACATAATTTATGTAAGAACTTACCTGATAAATTAATTTCTTTCATAAAAGCAAGAGTCCATGAGGCCCACCCTTTTTGTGGTGGTTATGATTTTTTTTGTATAAAGCACAATTATTCCAATTCCTTATTTTGATGCTTTCGCTCCTTTCTTATCACCCCACTTCTTGGCTATTCGTTAAACTGAATTGTGGGTGTGGTGAGGGGTGTATTTATAGGCATTTTAAGGTTTGGGAAACTTTGCCCCTCCTGGTAGGAATGTATATCCCATATGTCACTAGCTCATGGGCTCTTGCTAATATGAAAGAAATGAATTTATCAGGTAAGTTCTTACATAAATTATGTTTTTTTGTTTTATTATTTATATGTTTGTCATATCAGGAAATGTGCAGTATACATATAGTTCCTTTCTCAATTCTTTGCATATAAGCATCTGTATAAACAATGCTTTGTTTTTGTTTTTTCTGTGTTGTCGCCATACTACCATGTGGTTCTGTATTTATTTTGATTTACCCTGCGTGGTGCACAACATGAGCGACTGTGCTCTATTTCATTTTGTCTTTACTGCTGAAAAGTAAATAAACTATTTTAAAAAAAAAAGGATTAACTCCCTGAAGTCATATTAACCCTTATATGGGATACATTATACAAACATTTACTTGCTTTGTTTGAAACAATATAATTGAAGTCACAGTAATGCACTATGTCTAAATTTACAATATATATATAATATTGTGTACATAATGCAGAAAAAATGTTACAAAGTAAATGACAGTTAAACACATAGGTAAAGTATATTCATGTACATCTTTTGGAAGACTTTGAAATGTAACCTTGCAAAACATGCTGTGTTGACAGTACTATTATAATTTGTATTTTCTGTTTTTCCTTGTGACAGCACAAGGGTCTCTTATAGGATATTGGATGTTGCATTTGAAACATTGATTTTAGATAAATATAAAGCATACAGAAATAGTTTGTTCAATCTTTTTTCATATATTTATTAATCCTTCTGAGGATATTGAATTTTTTAAATATGGAAGCTTCCATTAGAAGTGAACGAACAACCACTAGTGGGTATTACTCTCAGATTTCAATGGCTGAATTAAACAAACTAGAGAATGTTTCCGAACGTATTTTTAGTGACACAGTAGTCACAAGCTCTCTGAGTGGTCATTTTCAGTCATTGGAGGGATTGATGAAGAATTAAATAAAATTGAAATGGGAAAAATGGACCCTTGAAAGATACATCAGATTGAGGATTGTCCCAAGGGGACTCAGGATTAGGAAGTTCCCTACTTTTGCAGTGGAGGATTTAATATTCATTGAAAATTGGAACAACTGTTTATCGGATTGTTCTTTCAAACTTATGAACATGATTATTGAATACAAGGACTCCCAATTATTGAAAGTGATGGAAGATATCGAAAAATTACAGAATGACTTAGATACACACACAGTTGAGGAAAAATATAAAGAATATGATACCATACTGAAGGAAACTATAGCAACACTAAAAAAAGAACTTATTGAAACCAAGCATGATAAATTTAAGAGAGATCAACAAGTCTACCTACAAAACAGAGTTTATCTCTGGCAAAGATCTTCTAGAAATAGAACAAGAGGTAGGAGTAGAAGAAGGTTTTTAGAGAAAGGTGATCAAACTACTAGCGACAACTCAGATTCCAATCTGGGGGGGTCTGATACAGGAGGTACCAGTCATTCAGATAATGATTACTCTGATAGTGATCTTAGTAATAAACAGCCAGTGAATAACCCGAAATCAATACTAAAAAGCAATAAAGATCCCAAAACAGTAAAATTTGTAGGAAATGCTGCTGAAGTAGGACTACCTTCACATACAGACCCCTTGAGTACTCACAGTATGTTGGATACAAATAAAAAGAGAAGCCAGTTTGATCAGGTTTTTCACACAACCCCCATGAATCTCCCCGTAAGAGGAGGGGAGGGAAGAAGAACAGGAAGAGGCTTAAGAAGAGGGAGAGCGAATTACTCACCGTACTCTCTGAGGGAAAATTTCAGGACATAGTTAAAATGACGGAACTTATAGGAGACATTGACACAGAAGTACCAGCCATTAATTCACATGGGGGTTTCAGACCAAAGTCAATTTTCTACCCCATATAATCTAGGGGTGATATACTTTTGAGTTTCCAACACAGGATAGAGACAGACCTGATACAATTAGCAAGTAAACCTGCCACTTGCTACCCCAATCTCTCTAAAGAAGAGAAGCATGCCATTGAAACTCTGAAAAGAAATGATAATTTAGTGATCAAGATGCCAGATAAGGGGGGCAACATAGTGGTGTGGAGCAAAGAAGCATATCAGGAAGAAATTATGAGTTGCCAGGATGATTACCGGTCATTAAATTTTGACCCTACCCCTATTTTGTCTAAGGAAATCAAATCTCTGTTAGATGACGGTTTAGAAGAGGGACACATTGATCAGGACACCTGTGCATTTCTCACTGTCCATGAACCTATTATACCCATAATTCACGTTCTTCCAAAGGGACACAAATCTCTAATTGAGGTAAAGGGTCGCCCAGTTGTCTCTGGCATAGGCTCAATATGTGAACCTCTTTCGGAATGGCTGGACGACCTACTTCAACCAATGGTATCCAAATTAAACAGTTATCTTAGAGATACAAAACATCTATTGCAAATTTTGGACAAGAGTAAATGGGAACCACACTACGGTTGGCTTACTGTGGATGTGGTATCCCTTTACTCTTCGATACCTCATGAAATGGGTCTGGCAGCAATCAGGTTCTTTCTAGAAAGAGATACATCTTACACTACAAATTTCATCAATTTCATATTAGAAGTAACGAACTTCCTATTGAAACACAATTACTTTAGATTTGACGGAAATTTTTTCCTTCAAACAAGAGGTACAGCTATGGGGGCAAAATTTATGGTCTCTCACCATCTATGGTGAGCGAAATAATTTTGCCAATAAGATCAAAACTTTCTATAGATATATTGATGATCTAATATTCATTTAGATGGGTAGTGAGGAAGAGGCCAGTGACTTTGTGAATTATCTTAATGATAATATATGGGGTCTAAAATTTACGTTTGAGTACAACAAGTCGACTGCATGCTATCTGGATCTCAGATTGACATCAAATATAGAAACCAACAGTGTTGAAACTACAAATTACAGAAAACCTATCTCAGGTAATACTTTACTACACGGTAAGAGTAGTCATCCTGCCAGTGTACAGAAATCAATAGTGAAGGGACAATTGATTAGATTAAAAAGGAATTGTTCAAGTAATCAGGAATATAAGAAGCACAGCAAGGATTTAAAGAACAGACTCCATGACAGAGGATATAAAAAGCCACTGTTAGAAAAAATTGAAAAGGAAGTTGACGAGATAGATAGGAAAGTATTACTCAAAGACACACAAAAAGCCAATAGATTGAGACACAACTGTGAAGGAGGGCAAGTATATTTTGTCACACAATATTCCTCTAATTACAATGATATATGTAAAATTATTAGTAAACACATACCGATGCTAGCAGCTTATGAGGGACTTATTGAGGTAGTCCAAAAAGGATGTAGGTTTTCCTATAGGAGGAGTGTCACTTTGGGCAATATGTTATCACCCAGTGATTTACCATGTAATAATGCTACAAGTTCCTGGCTAACCACAAACGGGATGCAGCTACAGCCAATGTATACCGTGTGGCTTTATTGACAGAAGAGAAATGTTTAAATCCAACATTACTTCTAAGGTTTACACAATAGAGGGTTGCGTCAACTGCAGATCAAAATATGTAATCTATCTGGCCTGGTATACATGTTCTGATAAACAATATGTAGGATGTACCTTAATATGTAGGATGTACCTGTATTTGTCACTAAGGGTGACTATGAATTATGAATGAGATCATTATATCACTAAGGTATCACTTACACACAGAAGACTTTTTCATGTTATCCTACTAATATGCTACATGTATGAATGAGACATGTGAACCTTATAATAACACCTACATCATTATTACACAGTTTGAAATAGAACTAAATACTATAGGTTAAATAATTAACTTGATATTGAGATATTGCAATTGGACACGAAACAATATATTGTGTCTATGGTAGTTACTTTCTTTTGTATAAATATAACCACACATTGGCAATATCCTTAGAAATGTCATAGCAATCAGCAGTATTTGGTTTATAGGCATTGTAGGTCCTCTTTAAACTGAGCAATAAGCTCTTGGTTGTCTTATAGGATATATATGTTGTATGAGTTTATGGAACTGATATGGTTCAGGATAAGATTAATCTGTGATACATATATACTAAGATTTCAACACAGCATGTTCTGCAAGGTTAAATTTCAAAGTCTTCCAAAAGTTGTACATGAATATACTTTACCTATGTGTTTAACTATCGTTTACTTTGTAACATTTTTTCTGCATGATGTACACGATAGTATATATATATATGGTAAACTTAGACATAGTGCCCTAAGATTTTAACACAGCATGTTCTGTAAGGTTAAATTTCATAGTGTTCAAAAAGATGTACAGGAATACACTTTACCTATGTGTTTAACTCTCATTTACTTTTTTTTTCTGCATTATGTACACAATACTATATATATATATTGTAGACATAGTGCACTAAGATTTCAACAAAGCATGTTTTGCAAGGTTAAATTTCGAAGTCTTCCAAAAGATGTACATGAATATACCTTACCTATGTGTTTAACTGTCATTTACTATGTAACAGTTTTTCTGCATTATGTACACAATATTATATATATGGCAAATTTAGACAAAGTGCACTAAGATTTTAACACAGCATGTTCTGTACGGTTTAATTTCAAAGTCTTCAAAAAGATGTACATGAATACACTTTACCTATGTGTTTAACTGTCATTTACTTTGTAACATTTTTTCTGCATTATGTACACAATATATATATATATATATATATATATATATATATATATATATATTGTAAATTTAGACATAGTGCACTAAGATTTTAATACAGCATGTTCTGAAAGGTTAAATTCCAAAGTCTTCAAAAATATGTACATGAATACACTTTACCTATGTGCTTAATTGTCATCTACTTTGTAACATTTTTTTCTGCATTATGAACACAATATTATATATATATATATATATTGTAAATTTAGACATAGTGCATTACTGTGACTTCAATTATATTGTTTCAAAGCAAGTATATGTTTGTATAATGTATCCCATATAAGGGTTAATATGACTTGAGGGAATTAAACCTAATGATGTTCAATTGGTCAAATTCTATCCAATAAGCATTAAGCTAAGGGTATATGTTTTAATTACACATTTGTTTTAAATAGGTCTATGATTAAGGCTATGGCCGAAACATGTTAGACAAGCAGTACCTTGAATAGCTATGGCACTTTACACTGTTCTCATTTTATGGAAACTTCAATAAATTTGGACTTTTAAATATGTTTAGCAATTGTGAAACATTTTTTTTATATTATTTTTATTGCTTATTTTACTTTAAACAAGTTATTGGCTAAGCAAGCATTGCCAACAACTGTGTAAATAGTTTGTAGTAACTTATCACACTGTGCATCTTTGAATTGCAACTAACGGAGAAGATGAAATGTAAATGATCCTTTTTAGTCTTTTTTTTTCATGGAAACTAAATGCAGAAAAATCAAACTCTTGCCAGCCATTCTATTGTACTTCATGCAAAATGGTAAAGAGGATGCTACAAATATTTAAAATGTAATGCTTTGTTTTGTTTTTTAGTAGTAAAGCAGCAATTCAGAGATGTTACATACTACCTTTTTTTAGAAATCAAAATTAAAATTTTAGGAGTTTGTTCCATAACTGGCGGGAATTCCCCACCTACTGTAAACAGTCATTTACTGTATTCCCATTAGGAAAGGCATAATAAATAAAATAAAAAATCCCAGTGCTGTATTAAGTCACGTTAAAATCTGAGTTTAGCGTCCAGAGGCATGTTGTTAAACAAATTTAGCTACGTAAAATATTTTTAACTTTAAATTATTTACATAAATACTATACTAAAATACTTTTCTAATAAGCAAACTAGGAGGGGAGAGACAGAGCCAGGAGCAGACAGAGCCATGAGGAGAAAAAAAAAGTCAGGAGGAGGGAGACAGAGCCGGGAGCAGAGCCAGGAGCAGAGAGAGACTGAATATATATATATGTTGTTAGGTCTGAAATCGCCGGGGTACCACTTCAAATCTTCATAATAATAATCAGTATGTTACACTTAGCACTGGAATTGAGTATTTCACATTCAAGGCCTTGGAGAGCAAGAATCAGACATGCACACACAATGGAATCTAAGCCTGCTCTGGCTTATTCTTAGCAGGACTGGATTATATATTACAAATCACATACATGTAAAGACACAGAGGGTCTTCATACATGCCCCCTATTAAAAATGAGGTAATACAACTTAACAGACTAAAGTCCTTTGTATAAGACTGGAGACATTCATCCTTGAACAACAAGAAAACATAGGAATGTGAAATTCCTCTTAGCTGCATGGTTATGTCAGTGACAAGATGGGATTTTACTCCCCGAAGAACAGATGCAAGAAAACAGAAAAAAAAACAAAAGTTCAATATTAGTACAACAGCTTAGTGTAAGTTTATCAATGGCTGCTTAGATACAAGATGGAGGCACTTTGATTACATGTCCTAACATTCCACCCTTTTATTCTAACAGAATAACATAGCATAACAATTATATAATATTTAAAACAGATAACAGCTATATAAAAGGCACAGAAAATTAGTAAATCTCTTAATACCAATGTAAGCCCAATACTATGGTATAACATGAATCTGTGTGAGAATACTGTATAGAAATCCATACACTTATTGATATAATAGCCAATAGGCCAATAGAGCACAATTTGTCACTGCATAATAATACGGTCTCTCCAATACCCTCCATCTACCTCCCAGAATCCCCAAACTACTGATATATCTGCTCCAAGACCCAACCAAACCCCATCTTCCCCCAAACAACACTGCATCTTTATTTCTCAACCTGCATAGCTAGCACCCCCCAATATTTCCGACAGTTTCTTGCTCTGTACACTGTACACAGTGAAGCATAACATGGGAACAACATAAGAATCTCTGGGTAACCTCTTATCACTTTAAGAACAGTATTTGTCCCCTTAGAGCTCCACCTCCCTCGGACACTCTGCTTCAATACTATAGTCCATTGCAGTAGGGGTTCCTTGCACATAAGAAAATGTCCATATGCAGGTACATAATGGAAGTATGATGGTTTGTTCATGGGGTAGACAAGGGAAATAGGTTGATCCCACAGCAACAGATACTTGAGTCAGAATGAGTATAAGAAGGAAACAAAACAGCACAAGATGAGCACGCACTCTGATGCAATCACAATTATACACAACATAACTTTTCTCTTTTGTAAGCATCACAATTTCCTTCAATACCTTAATTTATCATATGTCATCTAAATCTAGGAAAAAACATTGTGGGTATATAATACAAACTAAATACATTTATTGCATTTCTACCTATGACACCTTAAACATGAACACTTAGCAAGTAAAAACTACTAAACTTCAGCATGAAGCTATATAACTATGCTAGTAACTTGTGATAAGGCTTGCAAAACAATGACAAATAAAACAGACAATAAAAACATTTTCTTTAAAATTATTTTCTCCACACTTTCTCTTTGGACTACTAAAAAAATAACTTAGTGATACTTTAGTCTGTAATGTTTATAATTCTCCAACTATGATCTTAATAGAATCAGCTATCTCCTCTGATATAGACACTATTAATTTACTAATTATTTTATGCAACCTAAATTCTCTTGCTCTCCTGTATGAGGAAAGAATACAATCATAACATTATTAAAACACATTTTTATAGTAAGATAAGTCCCTTCACTGTCAAACACCTGGAATTACAAATCCAAATAGCAAATACCATACCCGTTAAATAAAAGAAAATACATATGCTTTATAAAAGATATGGTAAGTAGAAAATATACCATCGGTATCAGTATAACCATACCACTCACAAAACTCATATTTCTTTTTATAATTGTTACAAATATCTAACTGAGGCATGTCATTAATCTTGTATTTTGAGTAGATTGATTTATACACTACGGAATGATTGCAATGAGCAATTCCTACAAAAAACGTATTCTCGCACATTTCTCCATTGTAAGACACATCAAGGTTTAAAGTTACACCCATATCTGGAAGATTACTTTATTTATGTACATAAACTACAGTGTGTACTAATACAAATAAAGCATATTTTTCAGCAGACAAAGCTATACTTCTTATAATCAATATGATCAATAAAAATAACACAATTAAAAGAGAATACAAAACAAGCAATATAAGTAAATAAGTTAAAACAATACTCAAATTGACAGTTCCTTAGTGGCATAAAAGAGCTTTCAATTCCGCCCGTAGTTAAGTCTCATATACTGCAGTGTATCCCGGTGTTTTTCGCCAACTAGGCGTATACACCGGGCTGCTCTCGTCACAACAGGTTCTCCTGTAGGACAACGGGTGCTTCCATAGGACAAGCAAGGATTATAGAGAAAGGCGTTTCAGAGGATACTCCTCCTTTTTCAAGCTCTATTTTACTTTGGTTACTGGCTTCCTTATATACCTAACAAGTGATGTACACCTACATATAATTGTGCATATAATTAATTAAGTGAATGGCTCCCAAAAGAACAGAAATGTTTTTTTAATATTAAAAAGTAAATGATTTAAATGAAAAATAGTTTATATATTTAAATATCAAATATCCAAAAATACCTCTACTATATTGTATTCCAAAAATACATAAGTCTATAACAGCCCCCCAGGACGTCCCATTATTTTTGGAATAGGATCCATATGAGGAAACCTATCTGAATACATAGGGGTCGATTTATCAAGCGCCGTATGCCCCTTGTTTCCGGCGAACCAGAAGACCACTGCTCCATAACTTGTCTGCCTGTTCTGAGGCGGCGGACAGAAATCAACCCAACCGAATACAATCGGGTTGATTGACACCCCCTGCTAGCGACTGATTGGCCGCGAATCTGCAGGGGGCGGCATTGCATCAGCGGTTAACAAGAACTGTTGGTGCAATGATAAATGCCGACAGCATATGCTGTCGGCATTTATCGATGTGCGGCGGACATGATACGCTAAATTGTATCATGTCGGCTCGCACATTAATAAATATACGTCATAAACTGTTTTCTCCAGAAGTATGTACAAACTCTCCCATCTTATCTAAATGAGTTAACAGATGTATTAAAGATCTTACAGACTATTAATTGGAAAGAAAATATTCTCCTTACCTCATGTGAGGTTTCAGCTCTCTATTCAAGTATTAGACATATAGATGGATTAGAAGCAATTAATTTTTTTCCTAGAAAAAGATGAAACTATACTGGTATCACAAAAATAATTTATTTTAGAAGCCAATAAATATATCCTTACTCATAATTATTTCTTTTTTTGAGAAAGATTTTTATTAACAGTTGTGCGGGACGGCTATGGGAACCAGGTTCGCTCCAAGTTATGTAAATCTTTTTATGGGACTTTGGGAATGTATTTTCTTGATCTCTGTAGACCTGGGAGCGAACCTGGTTCTTTTAAGAAAATATCTAAATGATATTTTAATCATCTGGCATGGTTCTAGAGAATAATTAAAATGGTTCTTTTCAAGGATGAATAACAACACAAAGAATTTAAAATTCACCCATAAAATTACTAATAGTGAAATTAATTTTGTGGATTTAAATAATAAAGTAGAAAATAATAAGATTATCACTAAAACATATTTTAAACCTGTTGACGCAAATACTTTTATACACACCACAAGCTGTCATCTGGACAGATGGAATGAAAATATTACGAAAAGTCAATTAATAAGAATCAGAACAAATTGTTGAGAAGATAAGGACTTTAATTAACAATATGAGATCATTAAGGATACATTTATTGAAAGGGGCTATGATAAAATAAAGTTAGAAGAAAATAAAAAGGAGATTTTATCAGTAAAGAGAGAAGATCTACTTTTTCTAGGAGAAAAAAAGATGAAAGATGATGGAGACATATTATTTGTTCCTTTTATTACACAATTTAATTCAAATAAATTGCATTTGGAAAGAACCCTCAAGAAACATTGGCCAATTTTAAACACGGATGATATTTTAGGACAAAAATTTCAAAATATCCTCAACTATTTTATAAACAATAAAAAACATCTTAAAAACATACTAGTACTTAAAGATATGTATAAAAATTGATATAAACGTTTAGACAAACACCTATGGGGGCATGAATTAAAAGGTTTCTTCCCTTGTGGGATATGCAAGGCTTGCAGACATTGAAATTAATGACATACCTTTACTTCATTTATTACTAAAAAAGAATATAAAATAAATAAAACCATTAGATATACAGATAAAGATATTATATATTTAATTTAATGTAATTGTGGGGTTCAATATATCAGGGAGTCAGAGAGACCTGTTAGGTTGAGAGTGAGGGAGCAAATACTTTCAATAGAAAATATAGATGAAGAAAGGAATCTAGACTTGCCAGTTCCAAAACACTTCAAAGCATGTAATAATGGGAACCTAAAATGTTTTAAATATACTGCTATTGATAAACTGAATACAAATTGGAGAGGAGGTAACAAGCATAAAGCATTACTAGAAGCAACAATGTCGCAGTCTCATTGAAAATAAGCTGGGAGAGATTCCTTTGGATTAAAAAGTTCAATTTATTGAATACATCAGTTAAAAACGAAAAAGCCACAACAGACAGGCACTGCAGCTGACGTATTTCCTGCCTCAAGGGCACTTCATCAGAGCTGAGAAACAAGCGTCACTAACAGCTGTTAAAACTCAAAAGGGGGTGGTCATTACATCCAATCACAGTACAGATTTAATTTTTATACAGATTAACTTGTTCACGACCTCCACCTTAATGGACACATCGATACACAAAATCATATATACAAAACTCATTTAACAACCTGTTAAAACACTTATTAAAATATATCAATAGAATATAGGACTTCGTATGCAAATAGTAATTAGTGATTAATAACACCATATGCAGAGACTGTTGTACCAACAAAGAGGCTATCTCATGTATGAAAGATAAATGCATATTGTTACCATCAAGTGCCTATGTATTGGAACTGTCTCTGCAAAAAGTAATTAGAAAGGATCCAGACCTAGTTAGTATCTCCTAGCCTACTCAAGATTATTAATAAATATCTATTAATTATACCCGCTTTGTTAATTCTGAATGTTTCATTTAGAGACTAGATACACATCTACTTTATACTAATTAATCCCACTCCTTAGCTTTAAAGGGACAGTCAACACCAGAATTTTTGTTGTTTAAAAAGATAGATAATCCCTTTATTACCCATTTCCCAGTTTTGCAAAACCAACACTGTTATATTAATACTTTTTACTTCTGTGACTAACTTGTATCTAAGCATCTTCTGACCGCCCCTAATCACATGACTTTTAGTTATTATCTATTGACTTGCAGTGTCTGCCACTAGCCACGGGCGTGATCACAATGCTATCTATATGGCCTACATGAGCTTGCTCTCCCCTGCTGTGAAAAGTAAATAAAATAGAGGCGGCCTTCAAGGGCTTATAAATTATCATATGCACCTTCCTAGGTTTGCTTTCAACTAGAATACCAACAGAACAAAGCAAAATTGTTGATAAAAGTAAATTGGAAAGTTGTTTAAAATTACATGCCCTATTTGAAAAATTAAAGTTTTTTTTGGACTTGACTGTCCCTTTAAGTAGCGCCACTCTTTCAGTTTTTACTGTTGACTTTAAACTTGTCTCTGCAATAAGTGTCATCACCAATAATACAACTCAAATCATCACTGGGGGAAAATCACCACTAATATAGTTCATATTACTTAAATAAAATACATGTCAGTAATAAATACCTAGTATTGTAGTGTTACATATATCGCTTCTTAACACAGCACAAACTAACTAGTGTCAATGAAAAGCTTTACATCACTTATTTTATTGATCCCTAGTGGAGATCCAGTTTTTAAAGTATTAATCCACAATATTTCTTTCCTACTGAGAGCCTGGTACCTATCACCTCCTTTAGCACCTAATGTGATTTGTTCAATACCATGAAATCTGAAATTATCCAAGTTACCATCTTGTTGTAAAAAGTGTTTCGCTAATGGTGTTTTAGGCAACTCTGCTTCTAAGGACAACAAATGTTCCCTAATTTTATCTTTCAAAAGCCTTGAGGTGAATCCTACATACTGAAATTTACAACACATATATGTGATGAGATGAGATGAGAGAAATATAATTTGAATGTTTCAAACATATATATATATATATAACACAAATATTTTAAGTACAATCTTAATAAATGAAATATACAGATTTCCAGTAGCTATAGTTCATTCCCTTTAACCCCTTAGTGACCAGACCATTTTTCCATTTTCTGACCGTTAGGGACCAGGGCTATTTTTAAATTTCTGCGGTGTTTGTGTTTAGCTGTAATTTTCCTCTTACTCATTTTCTGTACCCACACATATTATATACCGTTTTTCTCGCCATGAAATGGACTTTCTAAAGATACCATTATTTTCATCATATCTTATAATTTACTATAAAAAATATATAAAATATGATGAAAAAAAAAACCCAAACTTTTTCTAACTTTGACCCCCAAAATTTGTTACACATCTACAACCACCAAAAACACCCATGCTAAATAGTTTATCAATTTTGTCAGGAGTTTAGAAATACCCAATGTTTACATGTTCTTTGCTTTTTTTGTAACTTATAGGGCAATAATTACAAGTAGCACTTTGCTATTTCCAAACCATCCCCCCCCCCCAAAAAAAAATTAGCGATAGTTACATTGTAACACTGATATCTGTCAGGAATCCCTAAGTAACCCTTCACATGTATATATATTATTTTTAGTAGACAACCCTGTATTGATCTTGGTATATTTCATGTCACCATTTCATCGCCAAATGCGATCAAATAGAAAAAAAAGTTAACTTTTTCACAAACTTTAGGTTTCTCACTGAAATTATTTACAAACAGCTTGTGCAATTATGGCACAAATGGTTGTAAATGCTTCTCTGGGATCCCCTTTGTACAGAAATAGCCATATATGGCTTTGGCATTGCTTTTTGGTATTTAGAAGGCCACTAAATGCCGCTGTGCACCACACTTGTATTATGCCCAGCAGTGAAGGGGTTAAGCTTGTAGGGTTTATTTTAGCTTTAGTGTAGAGATCAGCCTCCCACCTGACACATCCCACCCCTTATCCCTCCCTGACCCCTCACAAACTGCTCTCTTCCCTCCCCAACCTCACAATTGTCACTGTCATCTTAAGTACTAGCAGAAAGTCTGCCAGTATAAAAATACGTTGTTTTTTTATTATATATTTTGTGCAGCGTATGATCTCCCCAAACAGCTCTCTAACCCCCCCCCCCTCTACCTATTTGCCACCATCTTGGGTACTGGCAGCTGTTTGCCAGTACCCAGTTTGCTAAAAATGTGGCCTTTTTTTATTAAAAAAAATAAATAAAATAAAATAAAGCAATTTTCTGTAATGTAGCTTAGCAAAGCAACCCCCCTCCTCCTCCCAGATTCCTTTAGATGCATGGATCCCACTCCTCCTCCCCACTCACTGCCGTGATGTAGCGTGGTCGCAGCGGTCCCACCTGCCCCCCTTCACCCTCCCTTCCCTCCTCCAGTGATAGGCCGCCCACCTGCCACCATCCAAGCCCTCCCACGCCACCAACGATTGGCGCCTCTCTGTATCGTTTGCCTAAGAAAGGGTATTGCATGATGCCTCAATATCAAGGCATTGCTGCAATACCCTGAAAGCAACTGGAAGTGATCACGATTGCTTCCACCACATGAAACCCCTAAGGATGTGCCAGTCACGTCCTTGGTCGTTAATGGTCGTTTTTTGTAGGGCGTACCTGGCATGTCCTCGATTGTTAAGGGGTTAATTAAACAGAATTATATATATTTAAATTATACACTACATTACATTTGCATTGTAATACAAGTGTGAATTGATGGTATATTGGATGTAGCATATGCTGCTGCTATGGCAATTTGGTTCTGCATTGAGCTTATATATTTAGTTTGACAATGCTAGTAGCAATTTGCGGCAGGATTTGAGTTTACTGGTTTGGCTTACGCATGTATTGTGTTACAGTGCCATCTATTGGCCACTTCTATATATGATATAGTCATTTCTGAATTCAATTGAAGTCGTGAAACAGTATAGATTAAAGGGACAGTATACACTCATTTTCATATAACTGCATGTAATAGACACTACTATAAAGAATAAGATGCACAGATACTGATATAAAAATCCAGTATAAAACTGTTTAAAAACTTACTTGGAAACTGTCACTTTGGCTCTGTTGAAAAGGTAGCTGGAAAGCCCACTGCAAGTGGCAAATAAGACCCTCCCCCCCTCCCCCTTCTTTTGCATATGAAAAGACCCTTTACACAAACAGGAGCAAGCTGGAGTAGGTAGTCAAGCGTATTCACATAAAACTTTGGGGCTTGGTTAGGAGTCTGAAAATCAGAGCAATGTTATTTAAAAATAAGCAAAACTATACATTAATTAAAAAAAAAACTTTATGGGTTATATAAATAGATTATCTACAAAACATTTATGCAAAGAAAAAATAAGTGTATAATGTCCCTTTAATACAAACATTGATTAGTTGTATGATACTGTAACAAGATGTTTTAAAACATTTTGTTTTACATCTTGATTTTCTTCTTTAGTATGTTATATGGTGTTTACATTTTACATGAACGGTTTCCAAAAGGTATAGGTTATAATTTTCCTTACTTTTAATTTTAAGCAACAAATTTAAGAAGCTTTTTATTCTTATAGAATTACTTACTATATTGTTTTATGTCCTTTGAAATTTATGATCTTTTTGGGAGCCATTCCCTTAATTTATTATATGTAGGTGTACATCACTTGTTAGGTATATAAGAAAGCCAATAACCAAAGTAAAACAGAGCTTGAAAAAGGAGAAGTATCCTCTGAAATGCATTGCTCTATAATCCTTGCTTGTCCTATGGAAGCACCCATTGTCCTACAGGAGAACCTGTTGTGGCAAGAGCAGCCCGGTGTATACGCCTAGTTGGTGAAAAACACTGGGATACACTGCGATATAAAAGAATGAACTACAGGTGGAATTGAAAGCTTTTTTAAGCCACTAAGGAACTGTCAATTTAGTGACTTCGTTTAGGATCATCAAGTAACCAACTATAGTGTAAGTACTGAAAGACACCATATTTGAATTTTTATTGCCATCGGTAAATGATCTCTCTTTTCCTTTTAGAACATTACAAATACAAGCTGCAACGTTTACCTTGGGACTATATTGTTATATTATTTAGACATGTGCGATTCGTTTTATTCGAATTTAGTTTTCGGACGAATTTGGGCCGATTCAGAGATTCGGATGAATCTGAATTTCCAAATCGGCACCATAACAAAAATTCCGAAAATGAATAAATCAGTTTTTGAATTTTTGGATCCATTCTTTATTCATATTCGGAATTTTTCATTGTCCTAATTTAAACCGCAGTTTCCAAACATCGCCAACACTAAATAAAGCTATTAACCCCTAAACCACTGTCCCCCCCACATCGTCAACACTTACTAACCCTATTTACCTCTAAACCGCCATTTACCCACATCGCCAAAACTAAACAAACCTATTAACCCCTGAACCGCCGTTCCCCCACATCGCCAACCCTAACTAAAACACTAAATAAACCTAGTAACCCCTAAATCCCTCCCCGACACTAACTAAACCTATTAACCCCTAAACCGCCGTTCCCCGACACCGCCAACACTAACTAAACTAATTAACCCTTAAACCTCCATTCCCCCACATCAACAACACTAACTTAAACACTAAATAAACCTATTAACCCCTAAACTGCCATTCCCCGACATCAGCAACACTAACTAAACCTATAAACCCTAAACCACCATTCCCCGAGATCGCCGACACTAACTAAACCTATTAACCTCTAGACCACCGTTCCCCGACATCACTGACTTTAACTTAACCTATAAACCCCTAAACCGCTGTCCCCCACATCACCAACACTAACTAAACCTATTAATCTCTAAACCGCTGCCCTCCCACATCGCCAACACTAACTAAACCTATTAAGCTCTAAACTGCCGCCCCCCACATGGCCAAAACAAAATAAACCTATTAACCCCTAAGCCGCCATCCCCCCACATTGCAAACACTAAATAAAAACACCTCTAAAACTAACACCCCCTAAGTTTAACATAATTAAAATACACTGAAAGTAAAGTTACAATTATTAACTACCTATCTATTTAAAAATAAATACAAACTTACCTGTGCAATAAAAATAAAACCTAATCTTAAACTATAAAAAAAACTAACAATGTTTGTTTAAAAAATCTTATAATACCAAAAATAAAAAACCTAACATTACTACAAATAATAAAACCTAACATTACAAAAAAATTAAAACTACTATTACAAAAAATAATAGACACTAAAATGACAAAAAATAAAAAAAATACCAACTAAATTATCCAAAATAATAAAAATGATTCCTATTCTAATACCCGGTATAAAAAAAACAAAACACCCTAATCTATAATAAACTATCAATAGCCCTTAAAAGGGCCTTTTGTAGGGCATTGCCCTAAAGTTAACAGCTCTTTTGCCCCAAAAAATTAAACAAATACCCCCTAACATTACAAACCCCCACCCCCCCATAATAAATAAAACCTAACAAAAAAAACTTAATCTACCCATTGCCCTGAAAAGGGCATTTGTATGGGCATTGCCCTTAAAAGGGCATTTATCTCTTTTATAGCCCGTTAAAAATAAAAAATAAACTAATCTAAAAAAAAAACCAGAAAATCGGTACTCACAGTTCCTGAAGTCCGGCGAAAGATCTTCATCCAGGCGTCTTCATCTGCTTCCATCGCGGGACTGACATCTTCTATCTTCATCCCAGCGGAGGCGGAGCAGTCGGTGGATGCGCGGAGGCGGAGGTCCTCTTCATGCGATCATCTGCTGCACAATAAAGATTGAATGAAAGGTACCCCTTTTTTATTGGGGTACCGTTGAATTCCTATTGGCTGAAAAATTCAAATCAGCCTATAGGATGAGAGCTGCTTAAATCCTATTAGCTGATTTGAACAGCTCTCATTCCTATTGGCTGATTTGAATTTTTCATCCAATAGGAATACAATGGAATCCTCAGTGTGCAGCGGATGATCGCATGAAGAGGACCTCTACATCGGATGGATGGACCTCTGCCTCCGCACATTCACTGACTGCTCCGCCTCCACTGGGATAAAGATAGAAGATGCCTGTCCCGCGATGGATGAAGATGGAACCGTCTGGATGAAGATGCTTCGCTGCTGAGATGATCTTTCACCGGACTTCAGAAACTGTGAGTACCGATTTTAGGGTTAGTGTTAGTTTTTTGTTTGTTTTTGGGGTGTTTTTTTTTAGATTAGGGCTTTTTTTATATTTAATGGGCTTTAAAAGAGCTGAATGCCCTTTTAAGGGCAATGCCCATATAAATGCCCTTTTCAGGGGCAATGGGTAGATTAGTTTTTGTTTCACAGGTAAGTTTGTATTTATTTTTAAATAGATTAGTTAATAATTGTAACTTTACTTTCGGTGTATTTTAATTATGCTAAAGTTAGGAGGTGTTAGGTTTAGGGGTTAATAGTTTAATTTAGCTAGTTTCGATGTGGGGGATGGCGGTTTAGAGGTTAACTATTTTATTTAGAGTTTGTGATATGGGGGGGCGGCAGTTTAGGGTTTAATAGGTTTAGTTAGTTTTAGCGATGTGGGGGGCGGCGGTTTAGAGGTTATTAGGTTTAGTTAGTGTCGGGGATGTTGGGGAAAAGCGGTTTAGAGGTTAATAGGTTTAGTTAGTGTTGACGATGTCGGGGAACGGCGATTTAGGGGTTTATAGGTTAATTTAGTGTCGACGATGAGGTTTAGAGGTTAATAGATTTAATTAGTGTTGGCAATGTGGGGGTAACGGTTTAGGGGTTAATAGGTTTAGTTAGTGTCGGCGATGTGGGGGGTAGTGGTTTAGGGGTTAATAGCTTTATTTAGTGTTGGCGATGTCGGGGAACGGCGGTTTAGAGGTTAATAGGTTTAGTTAGAGTTACATAGTAACATAGTAGATAGTAACATAGTAGATAAGGTTGAAAAAAGACTGAAGTCCATCGAGTTTAACCTATACAAATCTAAAATACTTACAAAAAGCTCCAGTTAAGCTTAAATAACCCCACTAAAAGGTGACCCATTTAATACTAGCAATCATATCCATGAATTTTGTTTATATACAGAAATGTATCCAGACTATTTTTAAATGTATCTAGGGTATTGGCATTCACTACCTCCTTGGGTAATAAGTTCCATAATTTTATTGCTCTTACAGTGAAAAAACGTTTCCGTTGCAGGAGATTATATCTCCTTTCCTCCAACCTTAAATTGTGACCTCTTGTCAGAAACAATTTTCTTGGAATAAACAGAGCTTCTGCCATCTCTGTATATGGGCCTTGAATATATTTATATAAAGTAATCATGTCACCTCTCAAGCGTCTTTTTTTCTAGAGAAAACCAAAACAGTTTGGTAAATCTCTCCTCATAGCTTAAATTTTCCATTCCACTTATTAGCTTTGTGGCCCTTCTCTGAACTTTTTCAGATTGGTCCCCAGAATTGCACGAGGGATTTCTTTCATGTAAGTGGCAAGAGTCCATGAGCTAGTGACGTATGGGATATACATTCCTACCAGGAGGGGGCAAAATTTCCCAAACCTCAAAATGCCTATAAATACACCTCCTACCTCACTCTTACCTTAGTTTTACAAACTTTGCCTCTTATGGAGGTGGTGAAGCAAGTTGTGCTTGATTTTCTTCTATGATAATCGCTTCTAAGCATATTGAAGCCCAGTTCCTCTCAAAGTACATTGTTTGTCTGAGGGATGTGAATGGAGAATTGCCTAATGATGCCATGTTTTCACCTATGGGAAATCTAATCTAAGGCTCTCTGTATATCAGTCACAGGGATTCATCTCTCTACAGCAATAAAGGTGCATAATGTAAATGGAAAATGGACCCTCACTAAATATAAATATTTAACTATGAATCAATCCACAGTATATGTTCAAGAAGGACCAGACCATAAAAAAATATATTAAAATGTTCCAAAATGTTCCCTGCCGACAGCAGTGTAATCTCCAAACTCCGTGAAATCCTTCTATCCCTTTGTTGCAGCAGGTGAATCTGTGGAAGTGGGAGACAAACAGAGGCGACCAATGTGTGTATCCACAGCAGTAATAACCCAACCAAGCACAAGTATTCTATACCCAGGGTACTCACACTCTTGCTGAGCACACCAATGTGCTGGTAGGAACGGACTGGCTATCTGAGCAAACCAGCTTGCTCTCTACGGTGGGCACTCTCCCTGCGGCGAAAAACAGACTCCTGGCAGCTTGCTTCCTTTGATAATATTTCTCCAAGCAGCGGTCAGGAATGATAGGCTTACTAGCTTTACTCCCCATGGATAGGTAATGAGATAACTCACTTGTATAAGGAATCACAAACAATGATATAAAATAAGTCCTACTTCAGAGACTGATATTGATAAATCAACATTTCTTTTTAAGATTGAATATATTCATTCTTTATTAAAGGAAGTTTTGTTTACTTTTGGTATTGAGGAATCTAGTCCTCTTGATAACAAGATTAGCAAACGTTTGAATTCTGTTTTTAAAACTTCTGCGGTTACTTCTGAAGTTTTTCCTATTCCAGTTGCTATCTCTCATATATTTACTAAGGAATGGTCTAAACTTGGTGCTTCTTTTAACCCTTCTTCTAGGTTTAAAAAGCTATATCCTTTACCTGTGGCTAATTTAGAGTTTTGGGAAAAAGTCCCTAAGGTTGATGGGGCTATTTCTACTCTTGCCAAAGTACTACTATTTCCATGGAAGATAGTACTTATTTTAAGGATCCTTTAGATAGGAAGATTGAATCCTATCTTAGAAAAGCATATTTGCATACTGGCTATATTCTTAGACCTGCCATTTCTATGGCTGATGTTGCTGCTGCTTCAACTTTTTGGTTGGACAGTTTAGCTCAACAGTTAACAGATCCTGAATTGTCTAGCATTGTTCTTTTACTTCAACATGCTAATGATTTCATTTGTGATGCTATATTTGATGTCATTAAGATTGATATGAAATCCATGTCTTTAGCTAATCTTACTAGAAGAGCTTTATGTCTTACATCTTGGATTTCTGATATGGTGTCTAAATCTAGATTACTATCTTTATCATTTCAGGGTAGTAATTTATTTGGTTCTCAATTGGATTCTATTATCTCCACTATCACCGGGGGAAAGGGAGTTTAAAATTAAAGCTTTATGATCTATAATACGCAAACATTTCCCCATCCTAAAGGCAGATGACAGGTTAGTTGAGACAGTTTAGAAGGGTATAAGATGTTCTTACAAAAAAGGTCTGAACTTGGGATCTATGCTATCTCCCACCTTGCTCCCTAACAAAGAAAAAACAAACAGCTCCTGGCTGAGACACCTGGCCATGTTTAAGTGTGGACATTCAAAATGTAAACCCTGTGAATATGTCAGGGTCACTACTTCTTTTTCTAGTTATGTCACACATAAGGTATACAATATAGGTTCATGTATGAACTGCACATCCAAATATGTAGTGTACCTTATTGAGTGTGCCCAGTGTAAAATCCAGTATGCCGGGCTCACCTCTAGGGACATCAATACTAGAATAAGGGAACACTTTTCTTCATTTAAAACTACCAGGTTAACAACTCCGATTGTCCAACATTTTGGTGTGTTTCATAAAGGGGATCTCAATTCCTTCTCATGGTGTGCGATTTATTTTTTTTTCGTAAACCTAAAAGGGGTGGGGACTAATGACTTACTGTGTCGTTAAATGATGGCGTGTTAGAATATAACAATTATAGTATAGTAATCACATTTATTATGTATTGTTTCCTTTAAGAATTAACATGTAAAAGTTGGGGGGCGTGTCCGGGCAGCGGCCATGATCGGTAGCAATACTAGCAGCTGAGCATTGGAATAATACAATCCGTCGGGTATTAAGAGGATTATCTGACAATCAGTACTTATATTACCTTACCTAGATTCTATCAAGATCACTGCATCGTATGATGCCTCTATTTCTGTATTGCCTGTAGTTTAGTCAAGTTTTGGCGGCCCGCATAGGGAAGGCCTCAACACCCCCCCCCGTTCACGCGGGTACAGAGCGAGCGATTCTCACTTAAGCAACTACTAAGAGCTGAAACATTCTCATCTGCAATGGAGACACAGATACTGGAAGAAACCCTGCTACGCATGCTAGAGGAACATTTTCAGGACCTCCACCTGTTGATTAATAGGGACTTCAGTAGAACCACTAACCTGAACACGCTAACACATGCTGGCCTGCCAAAAGGAGTATTGCAACTGCCTATGGCGACAAAGATCCCCCTTACTCCAGAGCCAGAAAAAGAGAATTTTACTAAATGTCACACCGGGACTTCAATAGATACAATAGAGGAGGCTACAGTCCTTCCAGATGACACGGATACTCCACCATTCCTAACATTAAAAGAAGCTGTCCCCACTAAGGGATACACGCAGATTCAGGATCGGATCACTTCCGAGGTGACAGGCAACTTAACGACACACGCCTCGACATACAAGGGAGGCCCCTATCTTCAGAAAACGCCATCTAACAGACCTACACAGCTGAGGCCTCTGAGCAGTGACGCAGTGAACTCGGCAGATGGGCTGACTATTTACAATGTTACACATAGCCGGGATTTATTGATGGCTTGCTACACCGAGACAGTTGACCAGAAAGATAGTGATGGACTTGAGCTTACAAAAAGCTTGATGCCTTATAATTGCTTGCTAACAACGTGTGGATTCTGGATATGTGAGAGGTGGTACTGTACACTGACGCACCACAACGAACAAACATTGAAAACAGGAGTGGGATAGTGACTGATCTTTTATACTGAGCCACTCCCCCTGTTCGGGACTCTACTGAGTGATGTAGACGTTAGTAAGTAAGAGTGTCTTGAGCTGTCTCATTAATTGGAGTGGAGAGTAAAAATATTGAGCTCATCATTCTGGAGTTAACTGCAGTTTATATGTTGTGAACGACAACATCCTCATATATAACTTTGAACTTTATTATATTTTAATGGAATTCTTCCTCCTACTGGACTCTGAGCCTACATGATAGCTATCGTGCTTGAAGTGGGGGTCACAGGACTTATGTTAACTATAAATGCAGTCACTGTTTACAAGGCATACCCCATCTCACAGTTATATATGTCTCTGCAGGGAAAATTATGTAGGGTACCCTTATTCTAATTCACTGGTATTCTGATTAGTTTCATAACGGGCTGTCACTAGGTACTGTTTATTTAGAGATCACTTTATTATATCTTGGTATATCTTAAGTATTTTATGGGACTGACCACTACTTACCTTGGTGCCGGACTACAAGGCATATAAACGGATGTGTATTTCTCATATGTTTGTACATATTTTCAGATAGTTTCTTTTTCTTCAAGACTGACATATACTGTATGAAACTGTTAAGATCTTACTTTGCTAAACCTATGATACCTAGCCTATGCCGCTGTAATGAAATTAGAGAGTATATATCTACACTTAGAGTGAAGTCGGGTATTAGTATTTATATACCTTTTTCTACTGCCAATTAGCCCATAAGACCATTATTGTATGGATGTAATATTCTAAGGCTCTTTTACATCACCACCCCCCACAACTATGTTCCGATAAATATTTCTACAAAATACAGTTGTATTTATAGTCTTCAGTCAATATCACACAAACTTGAGGACTCCTATAGCTGAAGAAGAGGGGTAGCTAGTCGAATAATCACTGCCAGTCCTTCCTAAAGCACTTCCTAAAGCTGGAGGTTGACTGTCCTTAATCTTCTCATAATGCTTACTTCAGCAAAGCAACAAGAAGTGCTCTCCCTCTAGTTATTCTGAGAGCTCTCACTCAATGTACATATGTGACTATTTTATATACTTTGTTTAAATTTTACTGCGTATTGTTCTCCTCTAGTGTCAACGTTTAGTGAACACTTTATATTATTTTCTTGGGTCCAAGAGTGGCCCTTCTTGTTTTCCTTTAATCCTGCTATATTATCTCACCCATATTTCAAGGTCCAAGAGTGACCGTATTTCACATTAGAGCACCTCCTCTAAGCCATTTAGTTTACATAGGTCTATAAGTGGCCTTTTGATACATTAGAGGTGCATTTATCCCATATATAAAAGGAAAATGAGGTTCCATTTCTCTAGTTCAGTAGTATAATTGTACTGACCTTATGTATATTCGCAGTCTTGTATTTTGTAACCTTCTACTTGCTGTTTTGTATATAACGGCTAAACAATTTATGATGTACCTACTGCATTTACTATTGAACTCTTGCCTAATGTTATTTATTTTTACAACCTCAATAAAAACAAATTAAAAAAACAAACAAAAAAAACATGTAAAAGTTGACCCCTCTACAGTTGCTACAAGTGGGGGTCCTGTGTAGACTATTGACATAAGCAGCAGTACACATAAGTATTATCATCATACTGTCATCCATCCCAGCATTGACGGGTTGATAACTGAGTTATTATCTATTCCATATGTTTCATCACCAACATCACACAGTCAGTCTATTGGTCGACTTATATTGTTTTTATAAGCTAGTAAGAGCATGAAACATATCGAATATTCACTTCCATTATCCCACATATTATAGTAGATATTCTATTATACAGCATTACCTACATTAGGTTGCATGTGTGTCAAGCATTTATTCGGAGGGACTATTAGTAAGACAGTAATGTGACATTTCATTACCAGCAGCATAATGCTATTGGTCAGATACAAGCTGTCAAACCGGTCAATAGGTTCAGTCTATCATTTAGTTATGTGTGTTTTAAGTTGTGTTAATCTGTGCTGTGCTCACATGAGGTTAATATGTAGCATAAGATAAGTGGTTAAGCATGTGAGTGTTGTTTTTGTTTGAATCCAATAGGAAATCACTAAGGTGTATTTTAACAGGTGTAACACTAAGCACTGCAGGCTATGATTACGGCTCTCTCTATAGCCAAAACGCGTAAGCCATTCAACTACAGGTGAGTCAAATTATTCATTAAGCAGGTGTCCAGCAGACAGTTGATTATAAAAGGACGTTACTTAACAAAGAAAACCCCTTCCCATGTCATGCTGTCAGCAATGGCACCACATGGAAGAGAAATGTCACAAGGCCTGTGAAAGAAAATAATTTCTTTACACAAGAAAGGTGAAGTCTACAAAAAGATCAACACAGCTTTACTTATCAGTCAGAATACTATAGCAAAAGTGATACAAAAATGTAGCAAAGATGGAACTGCAACCATCTCACAGAGATGTCCAGGCCATCCACGGAAGTTAACACCTCGACAGGAGCATCTTCTGATGAGAAGGGTTGAAGAAAATCGCCATGCAAGTTCACTGCAGTTAGCTAAAGAAGTAGAAATCCAAACAGGGGTGATTGTTTCCCATGGGTGTCGTCCATGAAGGAAGTCTCTCCTAAAGCCCATGCACAAAAAAGCCTGCCTAGAATTTGCCAGGACACATGCTGAAAAAGAAGAAGACTACTGGGACTCTGTACTCAGGAGTGATGAGACCAAGATAAATGTTTTTGGAACTGATGGCTTCAAAACTGTATGGCGTCGCAAAGGTGAGTACAATGAAAAATGCATGGTGCCTACAGTGAAACATGGTGGTGGCCTTCTGTGGGGATGCATGAGTCCTGCTGGTGTCGGGGAGATGCATTTTATTGATGGTATCATGAATTCACAGATGTACTGCTCTATATTAAAAGAGAAGACGCTACCATCACTCCGTGCCCTTGGTCGTTGTGCAGTTTTCCAACATGACAATGATCCAAAACACACATCTAAGGCCACTTTTCTGAAGAAGAACAGGGTAAAAGTGATGTAGTGGCCAAGTATGTCTCCTGATCTGAACCCAATCGAACACCTATGGGGAATTCTTAAGAGACAATTTGAGCATCACTCTCCATCCAGTATCCAGACTCTAAAAGAGGTCGTTCTTGAAGAATAGAAAAAGATAGATGTTGCAATATGTTGCCAACTTGTTCATTCCATGCCTAGAAGACTTGGTGCTGTCCTTACAAATCATGGAGGTCATACAAAAGTGTAGTAGTTTTTGTTGTTGGGTATATTCATTTGTGCATCACCTACTTTGAGTAAACCTGGAGATTTTGTAATCTAAGTTATATTATTAACCTTACTTTCATGTAATGAGCTAAACAAATGTTCTATAATATTCAGGTTTGTCAAAATTCTGGAAATTGTTCTTGTATTCATTGATATATTGATTAAAATCTTATTTTTCAAAAGGGATGTACTCATTTTTGCTGAGCAGTGTACAAATGTTTAGACATATATATTATCTAATATATATATATATATATATATATATATATATATATATATATATATATATATATATATATATATATATATATATATTATATATATATATATATATATATATGTATGTGTGTGTGTGTGTGTGTCTTCCGCTTGCCTTGTGGAAGAAATAACCGCCCTCTCTTCCCTAAAGGAAATAACATGTTTGTTTTTGTGAGTACATTTTTCTTAATTTTTATGCTGCAATATTCCAGTTCTTCCTCTAAGTGTCACTATTTCTCTTTACAGGTTTTCAACATCTATATCATCATACATTATATGATAACCCCATATTTGTATCTATCTATCTATCTATCTATCATCTATCTATATAAAATGTATGCCTTTTTTTATTATTTTATTATTATTATTATTATCATTATTACTATTATTATACTTTCAGTCTATACAGTGGGGTACATTTATTAACTGTCAAGCGGACAAGATTTGCTGTAGCGAATCATGTCCGCTTGATATCGCTAAATGCATGCGCTGTCCGCATATAACATTGCTCAAGCATTTCTAGTGAAATGCTTGTTTGTGCTAAGCCTCCCCCTGCTCACTGGCAGCCAATCGGATTGGGGTGATTTCAATCTGCCACCTAAAAGGATGATAGAATGAATAATTTAATTTCTAATTTTCTATGAAAGGTTTAGCGAAAAACAATTACCTTTCCCCTCCTATAAATAAAAGCAAAGATGCTTATAGTCTGCCCTTGCCAAACAACCCACACAGCCTAACAGCATGCAAATTGTTTGCTGGCAGTCATTCAGCATCAGGACTTCTGCTTGTTTTAAGAAACACTCCATAGGATTTGTATCACTGGTATCTGACCTGGCAAAAACTTGTCCTAAAGAGTCAGTTTCTGTATTTATTCAGGCTTTCCATTCTAATAAAAAAGTACAAAGAGTGTTTTTATCCACCAGAACCACACGATATTACTTTGTTTCTTTTGGAATCATTCCCTTTGGCAATTCACCTGCTTCCAATTCAGACTAGCCTCTGCTCCATGGATTTTCTTCAAAATTCTGAAACCTGTTCTATCTTGGTTACGATTATAAAGGGACATTAAACTGCTGTGACAACTACAACTACTGTGACAGGCTTCCTTGCTCTGAAAAATTGAATCAAATCAATGCTCCTGTCTCTATCATTTTACAAATGCAAAATGTGTCCGCCATTTGCTATTCAAATCATCTGGAAGGCACAAAATCAAAAGCTCTCTTACCAAAGATTTTGTTCACTTTTGCCTAGATCATCTCTGACCATGCAGAATATGAACCTGGTTTATTGAATAATGTTGCGAATATTGTCTCTCACCCGCTTCAGGATT
Organism: Bombina bombina; assembly: GCF_027579735.1. Taxonomy (NCBI): domain Eukaryota; kingdom Metazoa; phylum Chordata; class Amphibia; order Anura; family Bombinatoridae; genus Bombina; species Bombina bombina. Next base: position 758,645,766 of record NC_069502.1, on the reverse strand, counting down.
GCAGCAACTGGAAATTAAACAAACACATCTTCCTTAAGATTTCTTCTTACAGAAGTACATTTTGTATAGAAAAAAAAACACCAAACAGTAGGGGGCGCTGTGATCTGATAAAAAAGATCATGATAGAAGTGGAAGGATTAGTACAAACCAGATAGTGATGAAACAATATACAATATATAAAAAATGAATATAATCTTAATGTAAGATACAAACTAGTTGAGCTTATGTCTCTGAGAACACACATTCCAGGACAGTCAAACCACAATCCCAACTTGCAGAGTGTAGGTATTTTCAAACCCTTGGATCCAAATTCAGGCTGCCATCTTCTTAAACTTCATACAAAAGTCACTACAATGAAACAAAGAACAAAGAGGCGCCAACCATCTATAACGTCAGGATGCTGGAAACAAGGGTTCTCACATTTGTAAAAAGCACTCTCTTGTACTAGTAGAAGTGGGCTGACAACTCTCAGCCTGTCAGCTGGCTGGCTCCCAGACACTACAACCGTCCAGTACCTTTAAGAACTTTTGGAACACATAGACTGGGGTCCAACGAAAGAAAAGCTTTGGATAGCTTGGCGGGTGACTGTAATTTGGTCATTCCCCAAGCCTATCAGGGAGGAGGAATAGTGCTTTATAATTATTCTGACTATGTAGCAGAAGCACAACGTATCATTTGGGATACAGTTTATTATAAACGACTAAGTAGCAACCCGACTGAGAGGTTTGGTAAATCTGCTGGAAAAGTGTTTTTTCGAGTGGTATTTTAAATAACAGAGAAATAAGAGAAAGAAGAGAAATAAGAGATATCTTCAGCCAGACCACCCCAGCATTCCATACTACATTATCACATACCAAAGATCCACAAACATCCCATTCAACCCCCTGGAAGACTCATTATAGCAGGAATCAATAGTTTAAAGGGACATTATACACCCAAAAAAATATGGGCTATTTAAATGAAGAATTCAAAGAAGATAACGTTTGTAATTGACATGTATTAGAAATTTTGCTGCTAAAGCTTCTAAAATTGATGATAAAGTTTAACTACATAAGAATACGTTCGTAGGACACACTAGTTACAAAGCAAGGCTTTTTTCCTCGCTCCCTAGCTAGTGTCCTTACAGCCAGCCCCCATGCTGGAGCTGCAAATACAGGTCAATTACAATCCCCTCCCTGACTGTTCCACTGTGCAGGGGATCTCACTCAATGGACCCCGTGCCCAGCACCCTGTTTCTCCCTTCCAATTTGCTGCTTGCCTGCTAGTTTTCCCCCTCTGTTTCCAGACTGAGCCCCGCAAGAGTAAAGTTCTGCAGGAGTGAGAAGGGCAGAGGGGACCGTGCAGGACAGCAGGGGTGTAATATTGTATACCTTGGGGGACAAGCGGAGTGGGACATCAGGCATCGAGTAGGGGCAGCTAAAGTACATAAGCATTTATCTTTACAGTTTTTGCCACCGCCAATTAAAACAGCTGACTAAGAAACATCCTGAACCCTATTACCAATGTGCTGGCTCAATGTCTTTTATGTCATTATAATGCGTGTGGTATAGATTCTATGCGGTGGCATCTGAGGACTGTCCGTTCTCCTATTGTCCCTAAACAGTAGTTGAATATGAATATTGAATATCGGCATTCTAACACAATTCAGAAATGTCAACACACAGCTTCTGTTTAGGGACAATAGGAGAACGGACAGTCCTCAGATGCCACCGCATAGAATCTACACCACACGCATTATAATCAATATGTATGACTGAAATTGACAGTTGTGTGATAATATTGAAAACCAATTAAAACAACGCTCTATCATCATTTTAGCTGTATAGAAGCCCACCCCAAAGACTACATAGCAGATTAAATAAATCACGTTCCTTGTCCAGTAATGCTTGTAAAAAAATAAAGTCAACACATAGAGCATCGCAGCTGTAGTTAGATGCAGAACTTTAATAAAGAGTAATAAAGAGGCATGGTCACCCATGGTCTGCATGGTGTTCAGTGCCCACTGCCTGTGGCTCCTTGTGCACAACTCCCAGAGACAACAACAGGATCCGCTATGTCACACAAGGCTGTGCATGAGTATGATAGTATCATAACTATGCGTGAGTATAATGCCCATATTCAATATTCATATTCAGCTACTGTTTAGGGACAATAGGAGAACGGACAGTCCTCAGATGCCACCGCATAGAATCTACACCACACACATTATAATGACATAAAAGACATTGAGCCAGCACATTGGTAATAGGGTTCAGGATGTTTCTTAGTCAGCTGTTTTGATTGGCGGTGGCAAAAACTGTAAAGATAAATGCTTATGTATTCTAGCTGCCCCCACTTGATGCCTGATGTCCCACTCCGCTTGTCCCCCAAGGTATACAATATTACACTCCCGCTGTCCTGCACGGTCCCCGCTGCCCTTCTCACTCCTGCAGAACTTTACTCTTGTGGGGCTCAGTCTGGAAACGGAGGGGTACAGCTAGCAGGCAAGCAGCCAATTGGAAGGGAGAAACAGGGTGTAGATTCACGCACAGGGTCCAGTGAGTGAGATCCCCTGCACAGTGGAACAGTCAGGGAGGGGATTGTAATTGACCTGTATTAGCGGCTCTAGCATGGGGGCTGGCTGTAAGGACACTAGCTAGGGAGCGAGGAAAAAAGCCTTGCTTTGTACTTAGTGTGTCCTACGAACGTATTCTTATGAGTTAAACTTTATCATCAATTTTAGAAGCTTTAGCAGCAAAATTGCGAATACATGTCAATTACAAACTTTATCTTCTTTGAATTCTTCATTTAAATAGCCCATATTTTTTTGAGTGTATAATGTCCCGTTAACAGATAGACTGTCTGAATATATTTACCTGTTCCTTCAGAAATATATGATCCATTTACCATCATATATTAAGGATACCACAGATCTATTGACCAAATTAGAGGGTATCAAACAAAATGGGAATAATATCTGGGTCACATGTGACATGGGAGCTCTTTATTCAAATATTTCCCACAATTTGGGTCTGGAAGCGGTTCTAACTTACTTTTATTTACAGGTCAGGGGCACGGCCATGGGCACCAGGTTTTCTCCCAGTTTTGCCAACCTTTTTATGGGTAGATTCGAGGACCTATTTATCTATGGGTCCCAATGGAGAGCAAACTTGGTATTCTATGGTCGCTACATTAACAACCTTCTAATGATATGGGATAGGTCACCTCTGGAAGCGGAAACACTTATACAACATCTGAATAGTAACAACATAGGTATTGCTTTCACATCCAACATACAATTGAAACAAATTAAATTTTTTGATATTGTTTTATCTTGGGCTAAGGATGGGTCCATCTATTCTACTACTTATTTCAAGCTAGTTGACAGCAATAATGTTCTCCATTTTACGAGCAACCACCTTAAAGGGTGGAAAGTCAACATTCCATTTAGCCAGTTTTGCGGGATACGTAGAAATTGCAGCACCATCGAAATGTTTGATGTACAATCGATAATTTTGAGACAAAGATTTAAAGAAAAAAGGATATCCCTTAAGTTTGATTGAAACCAGTTGTAGAAGTGCCCGAGATCTGGATACATCTAAAATCCTCCACCCTAAGGAACACAAGAAGGAACTAAATGAGAGGAAACATTAAACACCAGGTTTTATCACTCAATACAACTCCAATACTAGGGCGATCAAAAAGGTTCTCCTTAAACATTGGCCCATCTTCTTGGAGGATCCAGTCCTTAAAAATACCCTTGAACAGAGACCTAGGTTCACTTTTAGAAGGGCGCCTAACCTGAAACAGAAATTAGCACCTAGTAAGGTGGTGGTCCTCCAAAAAGAGGGTAAATCTAAACCTGACAATGGTACTGGTAGAGTAGGCACTTATAGATGTGGCAATAAAAAGGTGTTTTATTTGCCAGTACATTACACATGGTTCACAGGAAATTCTGGCCAATGCCACAAGGGTGTTTTTTAAGATTAAACAATATCTAACTTGCGATTCCAGTTATAGTAGTTTATGCATTGATTTGCAAATGTGGGTGTCAGTATATAGGGTGCACCTCCAGAAAGATTATAACCCGCTGGAGTGAACACCTTAAGAACATCAAAAACGGCTCCCTTAAACATAGTGTATCCAGACACAGTATCAGTCACCATGCAAAAGGGGCTTGTGAATTTCTTATCACTCCCTTGGAGAGTATTGGGTATCGGAAAGATCGAATAGATTCCAGAAACTACGCCAAAGGGAGACCTACAGGATCCACAAGTTCAATTCACTGTTCCCCTTGGGCCTGAATGAGGTTGTGGATCTGGTGGTCTTTAATGTTTAAGTATTTTTTTTAGCATTCTATCACCACACTATGTCAGATTAATCACTTGTTTTCTTCACATCTCACTACATTTTATTGCTTTGATTTATGTTTTATCATACATTATTAATATTTTAAGACTGTATCATACTGATATAATCATGTATTATCACTTAGCCATACCCATTCCACTTACTATATCATTATTATACACATATCAACAGTTTATTATGTTTTTATTTTTTCTTCACTTTTTACATTATTCCCCATTTTGTTGCTATGGGTTATATAGAGTCATGCTTATTATCCAGCATTTTTAAATCTTTAGGTATAAATATAGTTATTATTACTGATACACGATGAGCATTCCAAGTGTAAATTTATTTTATTATTCACACATCTGGTATTTATCACCTATACTCCCTTGGCTATTTTTGATGTATCTGGTGTACTGGATGCACGTTGTTTTTAGTGAGCTATGCTCTTTTTGGAGGTCCATACCCTCACATTAGATCATCAATGATTCATGATGTTTAAGTTGATTATCACAATTGTTTTCTATTGTAGTATTTATGTCTGTTTTATGTTTTGTTTTTTTGGAGGAGGTCTCACATGGAGGTGTGTTGTAGTGTATAAGTTCCGATTGGCTATGGGCATTTCCCATTAATTTGCGGTAGCACAGGCCTGCTTACCGTCACTGTGAAGGAAAGCATGTGATTGGTGTGTGCATGTGCTTTGACAACCTATTACCTATGATGTACTCTGCTTATTTGTGGATAGCAACACTTTGAGTATTTTATACTGGTAAGGCACCAATCAGGTACACGGTTCATACACACACACACACCACCTAGTGACTCCTTTTCCTCCAATTGGCAACAGTTCTTCCCTAATTTTATGCCTGATGAAGCGGCGCAGTTACACGCCAAGAAACACATTGCATTCTTTTTGGGGGCATATATATAAATATGTTCTCCTTTTTAGCACTATTATCTGTTTGATTTGATTTTATTTTGTGTTTTTACCAAATAAACGCTTTTAGATTGCATATTACTGGAGCTGCTTTTCTTGGGAAGATTGCTGTTGACACTGGATGGTTGGAGTGTCTGGGAGCCAGCCAGTTGAAAGGCTGAGAGTTGTCATTACCCTTCTACTAGCACAAGAGAGTGCTTTTACCAAATGTTAGTACCCTTGTTTCCAGCATCCGTACGTTATAGATGGTTGACGTTTGTTACATTTTTTATAGAGCTGTTTGCCTGTCTATCAAATTAACAAATCAAACCATACTTCAGTTGGAGACCAAATAAGGAGGCTTAAGCCATAGATGCCCTCCTTTAAAAATGGCTCCTCTCTGAAGCCTACACCTTCCCTCCCTTCTTGATGATTTCTTGGACTATTGTTTTTCTTCGCAAAAACTATATCTCCCTTCTTCTCATAACTCCCCTTTTAGTCAACCCAATCATGGTATATCTCTCTCCTAGAACTGTCCTTCCACAATCCCCTCCTCCTCCAATCCATTCAGGAACATTCATCCTCTAATCAGCACAGGTTACCTCAATTTAGTAGCCTAGTTGACTTCAGGAGATTTTGGTTACTGGAATGTCTTTCTCAAAGAACTCAATCTTTATCCCATGACTCATGGGCTCCCTTTAGAAACAAAATATTACCTCTCACCCTGGTCCAAATGGGCTAGCTGGTATTCAGAAAGGGATTTGGATCCATTTTTTCCTCTATACATCATATTCTTTATTATATTTCTGTCCTGTTTTATTCGGGTCTTGCCAACAGAACTATAAATCTGGCCCGTTCAGCCACCTCTGCTTGTCGCTCCCCCATTAACAATATTCCTATAGTTACACATTATCAAGTTTGTAAATTCCTCAAGGCCGTTCAATTGCAAAACCCTCCCTCATCTAAAACTCTTTTTTTGTGGAAAATCAACAGCAATTTCCAGAGACTCATATTTTGCTAGTTCAAAGCAAAATGGATCACTCAACTGAAGAAGAAATAGCAGACTGAATAGGTTTAAAATACAAAAAATGTTTAAAAGTTGAGCCCAAAGAAGTGGAAGATTTTAAAAAGTATTTAAACGGCAAAGGATATAATTAATTATTTAATTCATAACCTGAATTAATGGTGTCTGATTCGACAATGAGGTCTGGAGCTTTGCCAAATATTACTCTGCTTTCCAGCCACCAGAGAAGTTTCTGTCTGGCTTTTTGGGATAGGGAGATGGAATAGATATAAGAGCAGACTTTGTGAAGATATAACATTTTGGAAGTTGTAGGACTTGATAATGGAGGGGAAAGATGGATGAAAAAAAAGTTTTCTTTTTTTAGAACTGAGATTTCTTTTTTATCTTTCAGCCATTCTGGCTCAATTAGCATTGCCCGATAATACTATGGTTCTTTGGATCCATTCTCAAAATGCATTGGCATCTAGAAGTGAACCATTAACAAGTGATTCTGTATCCAGGTCAAAAGTTTTTTTTAACAGGACCAGTGGAGCCCAATAGCTTATCCTGGCAGGCTCTTAATAGCCTGTCTGACCTTGTAATTTCAAGTTATCTTAAAATAATTTAGAATATTTGTATCAACCTCAGGTGTCAAGGTGGCAGGGTGAGGGAACCTCTAATATGGTCCAAATACTCTGCCATTTCCCTAGAAAAAAACTCTGCTGAACAAGAATGTGTCATATAAAAAGTTATTTTCCTGAGAAGTCTAGAAAAATGTTTTTTGTTTTTGCTTCTTACAAGTCATTGTCTGAAGGATAAGAAAAATCTTTATCAGAGAAATCCTCTTCATCAGAAGAGGAAAATTCTTTTTAGATATTTTTATGAGCCTGGACAAATTTGAATGCTGATCTAAAAATTAGCCTTGACATATTACTCTCCATTTTTTCAGGGGTTCTGGTACCTAGAAAATCCAGAAGTACTGCCTGTGTGGTGCAGTGAAGCAGTGTTGTCAATGTCTGTCTGAGGCAGACTCTGTGTGTTTGTGCATAGAAGAAGAATGGGTTAAATGTTTTAGTTTTAAATTTGCATCTTATGGGGACATGAAGTTTGAATTTTAAACATGACGTAAAAGATGTAAATTTATCTACCATCTATTTTTGTCATAAAATAAAGTGAGGAATTAATCATGTTACTGACAGAGGATGTCATCTGATTGTGACATGTTCTGGCACCTTAACTAGTGAAAATGAAAACAAAATTGTAAAGGAAAAAAAATGCTTATTGGAGAAACTAACGGCTAGATTACGAGTTAGGTTAGGTTTAAAAAGCAGCGTTAAGAGGTCCGCTGGTATTACGAGTCTTGCATGTACAGGCTCACCGCTCACTTTTTTGGACAGACTTGGAAATAAGGCAAATCCACTTACGTAAATTGTGTATCCTCTTTTTTCAATGGGACTTGCATAGTGCCGGTATTACGAGTCTGACAAAAAGTGAGCGGTACACCCTCTCCTGTCAAGACTGGTACCACATTTTAAAGTCAATAGTTAAGAGTTTTACACTACAATGCCGTAGCATAAAACTCTTAACTAAAGTGCTAAAAAGTACACTAACACCCATAAACTACCTATTAACCCCTAAACTGAGGCCCTCCCGCATCGCAAACACTAAAACATTTTTTTTAACCCCTAATCTGCAAAACCGGACATCGCCGCCACTATAATAAACATATTAACCCCTAAACCGCCGCACTCCCGCCACGGAAACATTAGTTAAATATTATTAACCCCTAATCTGTCGGCCCTAACATCGCCGACACCTACCTACATTTATTAACCCCCTAATCTGCCGCCCCCAACGTCGCCGCCACTATACTAAATGTATTAACCCCTAAATCTAAGTCTAACCCTAACCCTAACACCCCCTAACTTAAATATAATTAAAATAAATCTAAATGAAAATTCCTATCATTAACTAAATAATTCCTATTTAAAACTAAATACTTACCTATAAAATAAACCTTAAAATAGCTACAATATAACTAATAGTTACATTCGGCTAGATTTAGAGTTCTGCGGCCAAAGGGGTGCGTTAGCTACGCATGCTTTTTTCCCCCCGCACCTTTTAAATACCGCTGGTATTTAGAGTTCACAGAATGGCTGCGTTAGGCTCCAAAAAAGGGAGCGTAGAGCATATTTACCGCCACTGCAACTCTAAATACCAGCGGTGCTTACGGACGCGGCCAGCTTCATAAACGTGCTCGTGCACGATTCCCCCATAAAAAACAATGGGGCAGTTTGAGCTGAAAAAAAACCTAACACCTGCAAAAAAGCAGCGTTCAGCTCCTAACGCAGCCCCATTGTTTCCTATGGGGAAACACTTCCTAAGTCTGCACCTAACACCTTAACATGTACCCCGAGTCTAAACACCCCTAACCTTACACTTATTAACCTCTAATCTGCCGCCCCCGCTATCGCTGACCCCTGCATATTATTATTAACCCCTAATCTGCCGCTCCGTACACCGCCGCAACCTACGTTATCCCTATGTACCCCTAATCTGCTGCCCCTAACACCGCCGACCCCTATATTATATTTATTAACCCCTAATCTGCCGCCCCCGCTATCGCTGACCACTGCATATTATTATTAAAGCCTAATCTGCTGCTCCGTACACCGCCGCAACCTACGTTATCCCTATGCACCCCTAATCTGCTGCCCCTAACACCGCCGACCCCTATATTATATTTATTAACCCCTAATCTGCCGCCCACGCTATCGCTGACCCCTGCATATTATTATTAACCCCTAATCTGCCGCTCCGTACACCGCCGCAACCTACGTTATCCCTATGTACCCCTAATCTGCTGCCCCTAACACCGCCGACCCCTATATTATATTTATTAACCCCTAATCTGCCGCCCCCAACGTCGCCTCCACCTACCTACAATAATTAACCCCTAATCTGCCGACCGGATCTCACCGCTACTCTAATAAATGTATTAACCCCTAAAGCTAAGTCTAACCCTAACACTAACACCCCCCTAAATTAAATATAATTTTATTCTAACGAAATAAATTAAATATTATTAACTAAAGTCTTCCTAATTAAAGCTAAATACTTACCTGTAAAATAAACCCTAATATAGCTGCAATATAAATTATAATTATATTGTAGCTATTTTAGGATTTATATTTATTTTACAGGCAACTTTGTAATTATTTTAACCAGGTACAATAGCTATTAAATAGTTAATAACTATTTAATAGCTACCTAGTTAAAATAATTACAAAATTACCTGTAAAATAAATCCTAACCTAATTTACAATTAAACCTAACACTACACTATCAATAAATAAATTAAATAAACTACCTACAATTATCTACAATTAAACCTAACACTACACTATCAATAAATTAATTAAATACAATACCTACAAATAAATACAATGAAATAAACTAACTAAAGTACAAAAAATAAAAAAGAACTAAGTTACAAAAAATAAAAAAATATTTACAAACATTAGAAAAATATTACAACAATTTTAAACTAATTACACCTACTCTAAGCCCCCTAATAAAATAACAAAGACCCCCAAAATAAAAAAATGCCCTACCCTATTCTAAAATTAAAATAGAAAAGCTCTTTTACCTTACCAGCCCTGAAAAGGGCCCTTTGCGGGGCATGCCCCAAAGAATTCAGTTCTTTTGCCTGTAAAAAAAAAACATACAATACCCCCCCCGCCAACATTACAACCCACCACCCACATACCCCTAATCTAACCCAAACCCCCCTTAAATAAACCTAACACTAAGCCCCTGAAGATCTCCCTACCTTGTCTTCACCACACCGGGTTCACCGATCAATCCAGAAGAGCCTCCGATGTCTTGATCCAAGCCCAAGCGAGGGGCTGAAGATGTCCATGATCCGGCTGAAGTCTTCATCCAAGCGGGAGCTGAAGATGTCCATGATCCGGCTGAAGTCTTCATCCAAGCGGGAGCTGAAGAGGTCCATGATCCGACTGAAGTCTTCTATCAAGCGGCATCTTCAATCTTCTTTCTTCCGGATCCATGTAGTTCATCCCATCGACGCGGAACATCCATCTTCACCGACGACTTCCCGACGAATGACGGTTCCTTTAAGGGACGTCATCCAAGATGGCGTCCCTCGAATTCCGATTGGCTGATAGGATTCTATCAGCCAATCGGAATTAAGGTAGGAAAATTCTGATTGGCTGATGGAATCAGCCAATCAGATTCAAGTTCAATCCGATTGGCTGATCCGATCAGCCAATCAGATTGAGCTCGCATTCTATTGGCTGATCGGAACAGCCAATAGAATGCGATCTCAATCTGATTGGCTGATTCCATCAGCCAATCGGATTGAACTTGAATCTGATTGGCTGATTCCATCAGCCAATCAGAATTTTCCTACCTTAATTCCGATTGGCTGATAGAATCCTATCAGCCAATCGGAATTCAAGGGACGCCATCTTGGATGACGTCCCTTAAAGGAACCTTCATTCGTCGTCTAGTCGTCGGAAGTAGAGGATGGATCCGCGCTGGAGGTCTTGAAGATCAGCCGGTCGTCATCGGATGGAAGAACATAGAAGATGCGGCTTGGATGCAGATGTTTGCCGGTCCGGATGTCCTCTTCTGCCCGCTTGGATCAAGACTTCAGCCGGAGGATGGATGTCTTCAGCCCCCCGCTTGGGCTTGGATCAAGACATCGGAGCCAGGACGGATCGGTGTGATACCCGGTGTGCTGAAGATAAGGTAGGAAGATCTTCAGGGGCTTAGTGTTAGGTTTATTTAAGGGGGGTTTGGGTTAGAGTAGGGGTATGTGGGTGGTGGGTTGTAATGTTGGGGGGGGTATTGTATGTTTTTTTTCCAGGCAAAAGAGCTGAATTCTTTGGGGCATGCCCCGCAAATGGCCCTTTTAAGGGCTGGTAAGGTAAAAGAGATTTTCTATTTTAATTTTAGAATAGGGTAGGGCATTTTTTTATTTTGGGGGGCTTTGTTATTCTATTAGGGGGCTTAGAGTAGGTGTAATTAGTTTAAAATTGTTGAAATATTTTTCTAATGTTTGTAAATATTTTTTTATTTTTTGTAACTTAGTTCTTTTTTATTTTTTGTACTTTAGTTAGCTTATTTCATTGTATTTATTTGTAGGTATTGTATTTAATTAATTTATTGATAGTGTAGTGTTAGGTTTAATTGTAGATAATTGTAGGTATTTAATTTAATTTATTTATTGCTAGTGTAGTGTTAGGTTTAATTGTAACTTAGGTTAGGATTTATTTTACAGGTAATTTTGTAATTATTTTAACTAGGTAGCTATTAAATAGTTATTAACTATTTAATAGCTATTGTACCTAGTTAAAATAATTACAAAGTTGCCTGTAAAATAAATATTAATCCTAAAATAGCTACAATATAATTATAATTTATATTGTAGCTATATTAGGGTTTATTTTACATTTAAGTATTTAGCTTTAAATAGGAATAATTTATTTAATAAGAGTTAATTTATTTCGTTAGATTTAAATTATATTTAATTTAGGGGGGTGTTAGTGTTGGGGTTAGACTTAGCTTTAGGGGTTAATACATTTATTAGAGTAGCGGTGAGATCCGGTCGGCAGATTAGGGGTTAATTATTGTAGGTAGGTGGAGGCGACGTTGGGGGCGGCAGATTAGGGGTTAATAAATATAATATAGGGGTCGGCGGTGTTAGGGGCAGCAGATTAGGGGTACATAGGGATAACGTAGGTTGCGGCGGTGTACGGAGCGGCAGATTAGGGGTTAATAATAATATGCAGGGGTCAGCGATAGCGGGGGCGGCAGATTAGGGGTTAATAAATATTATGTAGGTGTCGGCGGTATTAGGGGCAGCAGATTAGGGGTACATAGGGATAACGTAGGTGGCGGCGGAGTGCGGTCGACAGATTAGGGGTTAAAAAATTTTAATAGAGTGGCGGTGATGTGGGGGGACCTCGGTTTAGGGGTACATAGGTAGTTTATGGGTGTTAGTGTACTTTAGAGCACAGTAGTTAAGAGCTTTATAAACCGGCGTTAGCCCAGAAAGCTCTTAACTACTGACTTTTTTCTGCGGCTGGAGTTTTGTCGTTAGATTTCTAACGCTCACTTCAGCCAAGACTCTAAATACCAGCGTTAGCAAGATCCCATTGAAAAGATAGGATACGCAAATGGCGTAGGGGGATCTGCGGTATGGAAAAGTTGCGGCTGCAAAGTGAGCGTTAGACCCTTTCCTGACTGACTCCAAATACCAGCGGTAGCCCAAAACCAGCGTTAGGAGCCTCTAGCGCTGGTTTTGACGGCTAACGCCAAACTCTAAATCTAGCCGATTGTATCTAGCTTAGGGTTTATTTTTATTTTACAGGCAAGTTTGTATTTATTTTAACTAGGTACAATAGTTATTAAATAGTTATTAACAATTTAATAACTACCTAGCTAAAATAAATACAAAGTTACCAGTAAAATAAAACCTAACCTAAGTTACAATTACACCTAACACTACACTATAATTAAATTAATTCCCTAAATTAAATACAATTAATTACAATTAAATAAAATTATCTAAAATACAAAAAAAACAAACACTAACTTACAATTTTTTTTCATTTTTTTTAAAAATCTTTTTATTGCGAGAACAATAATAACAAACAATCAGAAGGAACAGAGTCATCAAATATGTCCACACAGGGATCAACAATTATCAGTATGACCATAGGGTTACATAGGTCAACAAATGCTTTACATAAACAGTAGGCAGGAGTGTAGAATGTATTTAAGTAGGAGAGAAGAAGTTAATAGTATACATGTTATGTTCACAAGTAACAACAAGATGACTATATTCCTTAAATAAGCGGGATGGGTATAATAGTTCTCAATTTTACTTTTTACATCGTATAGTATATAATGTCCCGTGTTACTAGTTGTCTCGCAGACCGCTTCTAGGGTGAGAAGGGGAGGGGAAAAAAAAAAAAGGGAAAAAAGGGGAGGGAAAAAAAAAAGGGAAAAAAGGGGGGGGAATAGGGATAAGGGGTTTCATAGTGTGGAAGTAGCATAAGATATTGGGTCTTCAGTTCGGGAACTTCTCTATCCAAGGGGACCAGATATCTATAAATGAATCCATCTTATCTAGTACAGAGTAGGAGTAGGATTCCATTTTCTGAATGTAATGTGCAGTGGCCATGATTTGTGAGATGGTGGGGGGCAGTTTCTGTTTCCAAGCCCTAGCAATTTCTAATTTAGCTGACATAAATAAATAGATATAGAGGGACTTATGGGTTTGGGGCATTGTTGGGAACCCTATATGTAGCAAGCAGGTGTGAGGACTCAGGGTATAAGCAAGGTTAATAGAGTTGCAAACGTGAAATAACTGTGTCCAAACTTGCGTGATTTTGGGGCAGGACCACCATATGTGACTCTGTGTTCCTATCAAACCGCATCCTCTCCAACATGTGGGGGGATGATTGACATGGATCTTGTGCAGGGTATAAGGGACCAAATGCCACCTAACCATGATCTTGTAGTATAACTCCCATAGGGTTGCGCAATGAAGCAGCTTCTTTGTTAAGAGTATCTCCCTATGCCATGTTTCAGTATCGACGGTGAAATTGAGCTCTCTTTCCCAGGCGGAATGTTGTGAGATCTTCAGATGTGATTGAGAGTCAAGTAGGAGATCGTAGTGAAACGAAAGAGTTCCTCCTAACGAGGGAGTTAAAATACATCTATGTTCCCATTTAGTGGGTACCCTAAGGTCTTGTCTGGGGAATCCCCAAGCTCTAAGGAAAGAGCAGAGATGGAAGGCCTCAAACTGAAGTGCGGGGGGGATCTGTATATCAGTGCAGGCACTACTGTGTGAGAGTATACCCGTACGCACATAAAAATCTGAGACTGTAGTTACCTCCATTCTCCGCCAGGCCATTATGTGTGAGTCGGGGAGACAAAAGAAGGAGCCTGCGATCGTCTGCTGTGGGGAGGGATGAGGAGCTATAGTGAGAAGGTGGCGAATTTGATTCCAGAACTGGAGCAGGTGCAGGATAATAGGTGTAGGTAACTATATTTCCTCCGGCCGGAGTAACTATTCCCTGACTGAGGAAGCTGATATACTAATTTCCAATAATACAGGCACCTGGAGAATCGCCAAGTAATAAACAAAGACAGAGATAGGTACTTGGCAATTCTGTTTATTTTCAGCAAAGACAAAACAGTTATACATTTTGAGCCTTTCAGAAACGGGAAGTGATTTTCCCAAATATGGGCATACGACAATTCTTTATAATGTATTATCAGCAGTTTATTATACATAACACCCCTTTTCATATTAGTAGCAATGTGGTTTTGTTAGTACAACAAATTATGTTGCAATTGCACGTGCACAGGAAACTTTGAAGCTTAAGATATTGAGAAATTGCAGAAACCAAAGAATACAATATATTTTATAGTTTTAGCAGAAATATTTAACCCCATAATTGCATGCAGTAATACAGTAATATAACAATAAGTAATAAGGCACATATATAGGGCCTATTGGATATATAGGTATATATATATATCTTCATTCCCCTCTTTGATCACAAAGTGATCACAACAATCAGCATTATACCTGAGTGTTTATAATGTTGGGGATCTCATATATATCGTTACGTACTTCATATGTGGTTGGCATGCCTCTTAACAAAATTTCATATTCACGTTCAGTATGCCTCTCAATAGTGGCCTTAATTCTTCTGTGAAGAGTGCAAGTGAGGTATAGATTCCACATTGTTAACAGTATTAATATACATGCAATGATTATGAGTGGGTAGAATGACATTTGTAATATCTGATTACCTGTTGTAGACCAGCCGGTCAGCGAATCATACCAATGATGTGTAAGATCATTTTGTATTTTTGAAGATACAGATAACAACTTGTTTTTAACAAAATGTGTTTGTATTTCCCCATGAGAAATAGCTTTTTCATGTTGTTGTAATGTATTGAACAATTCTTTCTGTCCCATCATTAATTGTAGAATGGTAGTGGAGGGTAACTGGTATGAAGAAATAGGCAGGTCATGTGGCACATAGAATGCATGTTTGTAAATATTCAGTACAGGGTGTTATAAATAGCTTTTACCTCTCCAGGTAAAAATACTAATATTAAATACACATCCAGAGAATGGTAGCTGACTGTCAACCATAGGAATGTTTACTGGCAAACTAGTAGACATGCATACTGTTTGAGGTGCAATTTCTATCATGACTGAGAAATTTTCAGGATATACCTGCCATGTGCATGAATTAATCTCAGATGCCAATAAACACGGTTCAAAATTTGGAGAGGCGTGACGACACGCCAATCCATGATCAGTCTGATCACAATGTTCAAGTGAAGATGTGGTGTTGTCGTGAGGAAATATATATTTTCCATGATATGTAGGTTTCCACCATGTCCAATTAGAATGTAACAAATTAAAAACTGGATGTGGTAATGTGAAAAATTTGCAAGCTACTTTAACAATATCAGCTGTGTAGGCAATGATTGACACTAGGCAAGAGTGTTTGGAAACATTACCATTATGCTCCCATTCTACGCACTTAACACTAGTAGTATCAATATGTATCCACACATTTTCATTGTTGTGTCCTATTGTTAACAAGCTGGGGTAATTTGTCAGTTTTAGGGATCATTAGAATGTTTTCCAAATCTAAACGTTGTTGACTCATATATACATACTGTAAACCACAAAGACTCCAACTACTACTATCTGATACCAGGTTCTCCACAGCCATAGTAAGGTTATCCAAATATCTATACATACTTGATTCAAGCTCTAGGCCTTTCCTTTGTGCTTCATAAACTGTAGGTGCCGATTGTCCTATCAAGTGTAGTGATGAGCCGATGTCTGCACCAGCACTAGATAATTTGTTATTGATAACTTCATTGTCTATACCATTAAGGACACCAAGTGTAGCTCCAGTACCCCCTAGCAAGGTGTCATACCATTCGCGGCATAAAGAGACATCTGGCGTAGAAATGTTAAGGGATATTTGTACCATTTTTGAAAATGTGGTAGTATTTACACAAGTGTGAGCTAAAGGAATAGTGGTATAGTTATGGGTACTGCTGGGAACAAAAGGCAGACAATAAGCCAATTTCCAATAATATGCATAAGGATACTCCTCCCCTTGCACATTACTAGGCCTTATATATGTAAATATGATATAAGTACCTGTACTCCATTCTATGTCTGTATAATTGGGTGCTTGGTTTATCTTAAACGTGTGTGGTAGGAAGTAATTGTTAGAGCGGAGTATATCTTTAATGTTATCATGCGTGTTCTGACTGTCCCTCAAATCCTCCAAACTTCTCAATGCCTCAGGGAGTCTAGAGGGTGTGAATGATAAATGATAAGTGGGTTTGGGGCCTGGGGGATAGGCAGTAACTTGAGTATTACATTTCTTTGAGTCTTTATTGGGCAAAAACAGGAATTGACCTAAAGGTCTGTCATAGCAAATGGGCTTAATAGTGGAAGTAAGACTTAAAGTCCTACATGATTTCCAATTAGTACAATTAACCTTTTTACCAGTCTCCCTTTCAGCTGACATCAAATATGTATAATTGAAATGGGTACCTGTATGCCAATCATGTGTACTGCAGCAATCAACAGGAATATAGGGTGTCCTATGAGCATATAATGGTTTTGTATATTCATTACAGAATTGTACGAAAACATTAAGTTCTGTTGTGTACCTTGGCATATTCATTGTATTAAAAAATACAAGATATGTGTTCTGAGGCCATGTTATCACTGTAGTTTGACTCCCCCCCTCTTGTATAATTGTTACATTAGATGACAGTTCATTTTGTTTAAGGAAAAACCAAAAAGACCGTATTACCTTAAGTTCTGTTGTATCGTATGATTTTGGATTCTTTACTTTAATCACAAAGTCATTTGTCATACCCATAAACCGGAGAGGAAGATGTGACAAAATAACTTGTATAATTAGTAAAAGAAGTTACCTGCATGCTACAGTGTTGTGTGTCGTAATGTGGGGTCAATGTTAATACATTTGAAGTGACATTGTGACATAGATTCTTTGATGAAGATTTAAAAAGAAATACTTCACATCTTTGCCTTGTTTTACACCTTTTTTGATCCATACCTTCTATGTTTATACTATAATCATGTGTAGTATAACCATTCCAAGCAAACAAATCATAACAATTTACAAGTTTACCTGGAGTCCTATGCAATGGTGCAGATCTTTTGTGTTTCCCTTGGGAAATAGAGGTATTTGCATATGAGGTGTCAGAAGTGTCAGAACCATTTTGAAACTCTGTATTTGTATTTGTGTAATTAATGTTCCTTCTACCGAGCAAAAATTCACATTGTGGATTAAAAGATCCTGTAGCCTCAGGGTATCCATAACAGGAGAATATTATGACTGGTATGTAAGCAAACAAAAGAGCACCAAACACTATCATTATCGTTTTGCATGGGTGGTCCATCATTACAATGGGGGGCATCCTTAAGACCTAGCTGACACTGACAAGTTCAGAATCAGTACCACTGTTAAAACTGATTGCAACCTAAATAGTAATGTCTGCCAAGGCTATGGGACAGTGTGTCAAGTGATGTGCTATATCTCTTTCTACAACTGCATGTAAGTGTTTTAGAGATGCCACTTGATCACACAACTCCTTAATCTCTCGCTCTAAGCGCTGTTGTTTTTCCCAGACCCATGTAAGCTCAGCTGTCTTTTTTGCTCTGTATTTTCTAGATGCTAATCTATTATACTGACGCTCCTTAATCTGACGTTGACTAACCTTCTGCTGTTTAGTAATAGCAGCAAGGATCTTAGCACACCTGTGCGGATTGGGAGGCGGTTCCTGAAATCCCTCCAACCTAAAACTAGTCTCTGCTGACCCTGTTTCAGCCTTAGTAGGTGTAGGTGTATGTAAGAAAGATGGGCCTGCTAAGGAATCTTCCTGTATTGGTTGTGTGGCCGTTTCCTCTTCTATCAAAGGAGGAGAAGTGTAAGTAGCTGCTCTCAGCGGAATGTTACTCATTAGATTTTATAAAATCACCCTGATATACCTACAAATGTATGTGTGGTAAAACTGCGTTAGCCCTTTCTCTCCCTGTGTTTACTCTCTATATTATCTAGAGATTAACATAACCCAAGGAAATGGGGAAAGTAGGATTTTCACTCTCTTCGGGGGTATCATAAACTACCAGGTGCGGATAGCTAGTTGAGCACTGAGCTATAGAACAAAGCCAAAAATGCCCCTCGAGTATACTCTGAATAGTTTTAGTAAGTTCTATGAGTTCCAGCAACTCCCTAACTAGTGCTTTCCTTTGGGCTTTTAAAACTAAACAAGTGTGATGGAATAGTTGGGCCTTTTCCTGTAGTTTATTACGAAATCTTCTCTGATATTGTGTTTTGTTATGCCTGCGTATCTTACGTTTAAACTCCTCTTCAGCAGTATCTGGAGATATCCACCTTTTTTTACTTTTATTTTTTAACAATAAGGAAGTTTGAGCAACTGCAGAATTGGGTTCTGGCTTTGATAAATTATCTTGTAAGAAAGCAACAAAAGGTTCAGAGGTCATTGGGTATAGATGTGGTAGCTATTTGGACAGTATTATTGTCAATATGGCCGTGAGATGTAGAAGCACTGGAAGTAGTAGGTGGTGGGGGTGGTGCAACCTGTCTAGATAAGTCGAGAGCAGTAACCTCTGGACACTGGACTAAAGGACAAATCAAAGAGTGTGCTTGCAAATTTTGTATAAGTACCCTATTAAAGCTCTGTACCTGTCCCAACTCGTGTACAAGCCAATCTTTTTGTCCTTTTAAAATGTTACTATCGTATTGGAGCTGGTTAAAAAGTTCTCTTATTCTAACACAACCCTCGTGACTGCCAAGACTTAACTTATGTCTAACCTCTTCTATAGCATAGTCAGATACTCTTTTTCTCCCCTTTTCCCTAACCTTTAGTAAATTTGTAAGTGATGCTGTAGTAGTGGCTAGAATAGTTGTTAAAGACTGTGTTGGAACCTCTAATGGAGGGGTTTTAGGAACTATAAGTACCGGTGGGTTGTTAGTAGAATCTATCAAACTAGATTCGTCAGACAAAATAGGTGATGCAGAGGATGGAAGTTCGTCAGGTATGGTGGTCAAAGTGGGTTCAGAGTTCATTGAAAGAAATATGCAGTGTTGCAATGTCTTTCAATGAATAAGACTTATTAAGTAATATAGAATCTTTATAGAAACGTGTCTGTATGGTGTATTTTGTGTCTTACCCCTATTTTACTTTATAGCAACCTCTAATCAGCTATTGATACCAATATAACATCACAAAAAAAACATCAACAGGTATTATAATTGTTTTGAGGACTGCTGGGTAATGTGGGTATTGTTCAGGGTAATGTCACTGTTCTTTGTTACACTTAACGTGTTGAAAGATCTGGCAATGGGGTAGATGGATCAGGATGCTGAATGCAGGGGTCTGGAGTACTGTTCACAGCGTCCGCTGTCTGTGTCTTTATGAGGCATGCCCAGTCCTGGGCATACTCTTCTTCTGTGTCTTTGTGAGAGGTGACCAATACCTTGTCACCCGCTTCTCCCCTCTTTGGGCAGAGCTTGACACGCGAAGCGTGTATCCAAATATCCCTGTCGTCAGTCAGTACTGCAGTCCTTGTTACAGCTATCACGGTCACGGGTTTGCTGAATGGAAAACCTCCTTTTTTAGATCTATTCAGCTGTCGAATGCAGACCAGGTCTCCAGGCTTGAAAAGATATGTTGGTTCCTGTGCAGGAAGAGGTAAACGAGAGGACACATCACCATAGATGCCATTCAACTTTTCAATTAATTGCTTTACATATTGTTCCTTAATACACTCTAAATCACCATTCTTAATGATAAGCGGACCTTTTACCCACGGAGTTGGGAATGGTCTTCCCATTAGGACCTCAAATGGGGACAACCTAGTTGTCCGATTTGGTGTCATACGAATTTCTGCCAAAATTGCAGGTAAATACTGCTGCCATCTAACCCATGTACCAGCTGTTGCCTTTAAAAGTTTTTCCTTAATAGTACGATTCATTCTCTCTACTATTCCTGAGCTCTGAGGATGATATGGGATGTGAAAGTGCCAATTAATTCGCAACCATTGTGCTAATTCTTTTGTAACCTTACTAATAAAATTAGAGCCATTGTCAGAATTAATCTGGAGTGGACAACCAAATCTGGGTATAATTTCAGTGGCTAATATTTTAGCAACTGTTTTTGCATCTTCCCTCTGTGTAATAAATGCTTCTGGCCACTTAGAGAATTGATCAACTATGACGAGCAAATAAAACTGTTTATTTCCAGTCTTTGGCATATGTGTAAAATCAATTTGAAAATGTGTAAATGGTGCCATAGGTGCAGGCAAATGGTCATGCTTTGCTTTATTTGGAATAACTGTGTTTGCCTGCAAACAATATACACATCTGTTAATATATGATTTGCAATGTTCATCTATTTTATTCATATAAAAAGATTGCTTTAGCAAGTGTAATGTTGTCTTTATCCCTAAATGTCCTACACCATGGGCTTGTGCAATAAAAAGTGGTGCGCTACTTTCTGGTATAGCCACCTTCCCCTTTTTAGAAAACAACCCATTTTCATCTAAAGTTAACCCTTTAGTTTCCCAGAAAGACATGTCACTTACAGTGGCATGTCCTTGGAGTTCATGAAGCATGTGATCTGTGGGACATGAAGGGGGGGGGGGCAAAACAGCATACATTGGAACAAATGGTCCAGCTGTATGTGCAGCAAAAGCAGCTTATTTAGCAATTCTGTCTGCCAGCGCATTACCCATAGAAATAGGATCAGTCCTATGTGTGTGCACGGCAATGAATGATCGCTATATCTTTTGGGAGTTGTATTGCCTGCAAAAGGTCATTAATGAGATTGGTATAAGATATGGTCTTGCCATCTGCTGAAACAAACCCACGTTGTTTCCATATCATACCAAAATCATGCACAACCCCAAAAGCATAGCGAGAGTCAGTGTAAACATTAACAGATTTATCCTTAAACATTTCACATGCTTTTGTGAGTGCTATTAGCTCTGCTGCCTGCGCTGAAGGATAATTAATAGGTCCTGCATCTAGTACTATGTCTGGTAACTGCACGACGGCATACCCAGTCTTGTAAATCCCATCACTAGGTCTGGAACAGGAGCCATCAACAAATACATTTTCTGCATAGTCAAAAGGTTTGTCCATTAAGTCAGCTTGTGGTGTTGTTATGTGATGTATTACCTCTAAACAGTCATGGTCAATTGTCAGATCTGGTGAACCTAAAAGTAGTGCATTAAGAATCTGAGCCAGACCTGAGTTGCTATTACTATATTTAATAGTAAGGTTAGTGTTATTTAACAATATACATTCATAACCAGAGAGCCTCTGGGCAGTCATATGTTGTGTGGTAACATTTTTTACAAGATGTAAAACTTGGTGACTTGTGTGTAGTACTACTGGGTGACCTAGCGTGATTGTTTCAACCATCTCCACAGCCATGGCGCATGCCGCCAATGCTCAGAGACACGCCGGCATCCCCTGTACCGATACTGGAACTACTTTGGAAAAAAAAGCTATGGGACGCATATTGCCTCCGCCATGTTCTTGGGCACAGACAGCAGCCATGGTTTTACAATTGTCCCTGACATACAAATGAAATGGTTTACAATAATCAGGTAGTCCTAAAGCAGGGGCACTAATAATGCTGGTCTTAAGTGCAATGTAGGATTTAGTCATGTCTGTGGTCCATTGTATGCATTTTGGGTTTTCACTTTTTGTAGCTTGTCTTAGTATGGAATCATGATGGGAACACTCAGGAATCCATTGTCTGCAATAGTTTATCATCCCTAGAAAAGTAAGCATTTCTTTTCTAGTGTTAGGCTTGGGGACCCTCTGGATAGCTTGTATGCGTTTAGAACTAATAGACCTGTGACCGTGGGAAAGTACAAAACCCAAGTATTCTACTTCTTTCATTCCTACTTGTAACTTGTGCTTAGCTATTTTATGACCTTCAGCAGCGAGGTGTTTAAGCAGACTGACAGTGTCTGCTGTATTTGCCTCCTGATTTGGACTACACAACAGCAAGTCATCGACATACTGAAGCAGGACTGAACCCCAGCTGCATGTCCATGCCTGCAAACTGCGCTGGAGCACCAGCGAATATACCGCCGATGATGAGACATAGCCTTGAGGAAGACGACACCATGCCATCTGGGACGCCCCATATGTAAAAGCCATAAGTAGCTGTGTCTCAGGGTCCAATGGGACAAAAAAAAATGCGTTAGCTAAATCAATCACTGTAAATATACGGGCATCATGTGGAATGGCTGTGAGTAAGGTTGTAACATCAGGGACAATAGGGGCAATAGGCACCACTATTTCGTTAATGGCCCTTAAATCTTGGACTAGTCTATATTCATTATCTTTCTTTGGGACTGGATTTATTGGGGTATTATAGGGAGAAACCACTGGACGAAGAACTCCTTTAGCATGGAATTCTTCTATCATGGGTTTAATACCCTCTAATTTTTCCTTAGATAATGGGTATTGTTTTATGTATACTGGAGTAGCATCAGGTTTTAATCTAGCTTTATATGGGGTACATTTAATCAACCCCACATCTAACTTAGAGGAGGCCCACACTGAAGGTGGGACTTCACTCAGTAAGTCATTGTAAAAACTCCAATTAGTGGATCCCATGATTACATCTAACTCACCCATTTTAATGACATTCAATTTCACTCCCAGGGGACCCATAAGATCTCGCCCCAAAAGGTTTAAGGGACATCCATTTATTATACGAAATGGGTGTAATATATATTGGCCAGTACTGGGTACCCTAACTTCAAGTAGTGGTGTGATACGAGTTTTAGTCAGCACTCCATTAATCCCTAAAGAAGGCTCCGTTTCTCCAGTTGTGCCCCCATACATATCTGAGCATAAAACAGAACATGTTGCTCCTGTGTTTACCAGAAATGGAAGGGATAAACCTTCTACCTCTAGGACCACATATGGTTGCTCGCGATAAGTTGTGGACACCACTGGAAAAATAGGGTTGCTACCCTCTTTTAGGCACCCCTATGGCAACTGTATGTTATGTCTGGGTGCATCTGTGGGTGCAGGTAATGGAGCAATGTAAGGCTGTCTGTTCCATTGTCGGGGGCTACAAGGAGTCCCTGAATTACTGGGTCGATTTGGACATTCATTTTTCCAGTGGCCCTGTTCCCCACAATTAAAACACTGTGTTCTATTTGAAGGATAATTACCCCTACCTCGCCCCCTTCCTCTATAACGTCCCCCTCCTCTACCATACATTCTATAACATCCTGTATTATCCCTTTCTCTGGCTTGAAATGGGTCACAGTGCTGCAATCCTTGTTTCTGATAAAAAACAACATTTTTTTCCTTCCAGTTTCTTTATTTCAAAACAGCCTGCCCCCTCCTTTTCATGAATTCTTCTCAAGAATTCACCGGGTTTTAACTCCGGCCATTCAGAGACAAGCTGTTTTACCAACAAAGAAAGTTGAGGCTGCATGTTACTTATGCATGTCTGCACCTTTAATGAGCCCATTGCATTGTCTGATTCCATTCCAGCCTCTTCCTTCCAGCATTTATAAAAACGTTTAACAAACTCAACCAAAGTTTCCTTTTGACCCTGCTTGCAACTTAATGCAATAGACATACTCTGTTTGTCCTTCCAGACCCTGTGCATCTCTTCTGACAATTCTTCCCACATAGCTGCTCTTTCCACTGGTCTATTTAATGCATACCTTGTAGAAGTATTAGTGTCAATTTCGCTAATAGTCTTAACATTGTTCCAATCCCATCCTGATTCAGTGTCATGGTCTAACAGTGCATCTATAATAATATGTATGTCTGTCTGTGTCATGTTCTGTCCTTCTAACATGCGTTTTAAATACTGAATGCATGCAGATGGATGCTGTCGGGGGTTAGGCGCACCCTTAGTAATTTCACGCAACTCACTAGGTGTTAAAGGTTTAATTATGAGCTGATCATCTACAGTAAGAAATTTGCAATAAATCCTCATCTTCCTCCTCAAACTTAATATATGCATCCTTTTTCTGTCTCTCATATCTCTTAAGCTGTGCAGCTTGCGCTCTAGTTAAAGGCATTAAAGGAGGTGATATAGCAGAAACAGCAGGGGTAGCAGTGTGTGTATTTACAGGCATAGATGGACAAGGCAAAGATGGTGGTGACTGCATTAAGTTAGGTGAATAAATAGAAGAAATACTTGAATCAGATGGCAAGGGAGGGTACAGATCTGGGGTGAAAGAGTTAAAGGGTGACGTCAATGGTGAAACGGGATTATATGGAAGAGTATCAGGTGAAGATGCAGAAACTCGTGAGGTATGTAAATTATTTTGCCTTGCCTGAAGGGTAGCCACTGCAATAGTTTGTAGTTCATCATCTGAGGGGGTCATTAAACTAGGATATAGTTTATTATATGATGGCAACGGAGGCTGTAACTGTGGTTGGGCATTGGGACGCACATACACTATTTGCCTATGATTTTTCTTTTTTTTCTTTTTAGTATTAGTGTACTGCCAATGTGGAGCAACAGTTAGCCAATTTTCCCCACCTTTCCTCATATATTCTACATCCCAATTAGGATCACCTTTATAATAAGGAAATGCCCGCTGATCACCTAGACACAACCCTTTTATCATATTCATGTGAAATTTATCATTATCCCCATCCCTAGGGAATGGATCTGAGCTTTTCATAGCCTCCGACCATCCCACTATATTGTCCAGCCATGGCACGACATAAAAATACCCTTCTGGTGACACTTTCCCCACATAATCTCTACAAGACTCCCCTGGACTAGGTGACGGAAAGCTTTTAGACTGAGACTTGCCCATTCTCAACTTGTGACTTATCAACTCTTATCTTATCGTATAGATAACAACAACCTTATGCAAAAAAATACCAAAATACCTTATACCAAATATCAAATATCAATTTTTAAAATATAAACAAGGTTAGTAATCTATCCGTTTGCAAAAAATCCGTACCTTTTTAATCCGGCTGCTAGAATCCGTTAAGGTCTCCACAATACCGAAATTAAATATCGTGCTTTAAAGCTTAATTTGTGCAAAAGGGTACATTTTTATAATAGTTAATCTATCTTCCGTTCATTAGCCACCATGCTCTAGATAAAAATCTGTGCGTCTTGAAACATCACGGAAGATGTCATAACTTTTCTTAAATCACAATAATCAGATTAGTACAAAACAATCTAATGAAGAATAAAAACAGTTCATGCAGCTTATTACACATAAAAGAATGACACAGCACATATACACACAAAAAAGCCTGAAAACTGGCAAGCAGTTTCTCAGCCAGTAATCTATATTTCCGTTACTGTTTCTTCTTTTAAGAAACTTTTTTTTTCTTAACCTTAAAAACCACTTAAAAACCCACAAGTCCACCTTAGACTGTGATACCAATTTATTTTACCCCTGATATATAATAGAGATAATATATCTATCTCTCCCTTTTTTTTAGGTAAAAAATAGGATATTTTAGTGGACCCCGAAATAAAGTGAAAGAATCATATGTTTTAAAAAAAAAACAACAAAATTTCAACTTACCTCGGGTTCAGCTTATCCTATCCCAACGCTGCCTCCACAATAGGATGGGTGACTTTGAGAGACCCCTGTCCGTGCGGGAGGATCTGTACAGCTGTTATGAAGTCACTCGGAAATCCAAAGGTTCTAAGAGTTTCCCAAAGATAGTCCCAGCTCACCCTGTCAAAGGCCTTCTCAGCGTCATTTTGTTGTTTTTGATGTTTGAGATCATAAATTCTTGTTAGCACTCAAGGGGTTAAAAAAATGTATCTAATGTTTGCATTGTAAGATATGTTATTCCTATACATTTTCTGCATAAATTGCAAGATTAAAGTGACAAAAAGAAGAAACCTTCTGATTTTAATTATTGAAAAATAATTTAATTGAACAATATTGGTATAAAAGCCTAAATTTAGTGTTTTGAGAATCAAAACTAAATGTGGGACAGTAATGTGAGATTGAAATAGTTATGAAATAATGACAGCTGTGATGATAATATATTTTGCATTTTATATGAAAAGTCTGCTATTTCAAAGGAGGTGCCACACGGCCAGGTTGCTATCTGCTGACCGTTGTGTTAAAGGGGCAGTATACTATAAAATAGTTTTTCCTTAATGTGTTTCCAATTACTTTTTTTTACCAGCTGCAGAGTATAAAATGTATGAGATTTGCATTTTCAAGGCTTATTTGTGTATATGAATTAGCTGATTTTGTGTTTTGAAGCCACAACCTAATAAAATGGGTTGAGCTTGTAGGTATAATCAAATTACTTTATCACATTGTGTACATATACATGCATCTTTATCTTATATCTGTCCATAAACCAATCACCAATACTTGGAGAGAACAATGGAAAATTAACATTGTATTACCTTATCTCTTCTATACCCCACTGGGAGTGTAATTTCTTCTACTGGCTGTGTTAACAAAGCTTGGCCTGGAGCCCAAAAACTTTCAGGATGGGTGGGGATACTGTCATGAGATGCAGGACATATGCAGGACACAGCAATGATGGTACAACTCTATTTTATTGCAGAGCATAACAATACACATCTAGTCAGGTTGATTGTACTAAACTAACTGCGACACAGACACCGGACCTAAGCCCCGCCCACATACTAGTGACATCACATCCTGCTCTCATCACATCTTCCCCTTTTTCAAAGGCAAAGCATACATTTGCATATAATAAATAACAAGGTACACCAACAGGGTATACAACAACATTTTTGTTTTTGAACATTATAAAAACAGATAGATTAGAAAACATGAACAAATAAATTACATCCTGACTTGGACATCGGGGTAGACTACCCTAGTCCACAGTGACCATGGGATTATTCTGCCCATACTTCCGGTCACTGTTCTAGCTAAAGTCAGTCCCTGTATCGGGCCGGAAGTTTCACCACTCTTCCGCTTGATGTAACTTTGCATGAACTGTCCTCTGATACAGAAGATGGTGAACAAGAGTCTGCTGGAGGCAAAGATATATCCCCGCTGTGATCTTGCTGAGGGGAAGGCACCTCTCTTAGAACAGGGGATCCCACCGGCGGTGGTACTGAGGTATCCGGTTCCAGACTCTCAGGTACAGGCTGAAGATGTCTTCGGTTACGGCGTGTAACCGTCCCTCCCTCTGTAAGGACTGCGTAAGACCTTGGTTCTGGAGAGCGGCCCACTACCGTAGCAGGCGTCTTCCATTTCTTCTCATCATCCAGTTTAATTCTGACACTTTGGCCCGCTTTCAGTTCCTGTAAAGGCCTGACAGAATGTCTCCTGTCGTAGAAGAAACGATAACCCTTTTTGGCCTCTTCATCCCTCCTAAGGACTTCGTCCCGAGGAACAGGGCCAGGCGGCTTGAAGACACCCACTGAGGGTAAAGTGGTGCGAATCTGGCGTCCTAGCATCAGCTGTGCTGGGCTAAACCCGGTGGCTTGAATGGGCGTCGCCCTGTATGACAAGAGGGCTAGGTACGGCTCAGATTGCTTTAGAATGAATTTTGTTGTTTGAACTGCCCTTTCAGCCATTCCGTTGACCTGCGGATAATGTGGACTTGACGTGGAATGTACAAAATCATATTCCCTGCTGAAAGCACTGAACTCTGTAGAAGCGAACTGCATACCATTATCACTCACCAGCTCCATTGGAATGCCCCAGCGGGCGAACAAGCTCTTCAGGCGAATGATAACGGCCTGACTTGTGATATCATTCAGGGGTGCAATTTCCAAATACCTGGAATAGTAGTCGATCACAACAAGAAACTTTTTCCCGTGCAGTTCACACAAATCAGCAGCTGTTTTCTGCCACGGCCCCGCAGGCAGCGGAGTAGACATCAAGGGCTCCCTTCTCTGAGTAGGCCGGCGTTCCCGGCAAAAGGCACATTTAGACACGTGATTTGCAATGTCGGAGCTGATCCCAGGCCACCACACAGCTGTAGCTGCCCTTTCTCTGCACTTTGTAATGCCTAGGTGGCCATCATGAATCCTGTTTAACATCTCCTTCCTCATGCTAACAGGAATTACAATGCGGTCTTGGAACAGCACCAACCCCTCCAGCTCCGTGAGCTGCGACCTCTCTGGCTGGTAAGCATTTAAAGACATCCAGGCTGCCCGGCTCTCGGGCCAGCCATCTTTTATGTACCTTATAACTTCTTGCAGATCTGTGTCCAAATATGTCTCTTTCTTTATCTCTTCCAGTTTCCTTGAAGAAATGGACTTAGAGGCCAGAACTGAATCAACATACACTTTCACATCCAATTCCGTGGAAGATTCTTCAGCAGCAGCCAGCGGGAGCCTGGATAGTGTATCTGCCACAACCAGTTGTTTCCCCGGCACATGCACTGCCTGAACATTGAACCTGAGCAGTCTCATTAAAAGTCTCTGGCATCTCAAGGGGGTTTTGTCAATGTCATAAGAATTGATTAGAGGGACTAGCGGTTTGTGGTCAGTTTCCAGACTAAATTTCTCCAAACCCACTAGATAACACTGAAAGCGCTCACAGGCCCAAACTACAGCCAGGCACTCTTTCTCAATTTGAGCGTATTTTGACTCCGCAGCCGTCAGTGTGCAGGAACAGTAGGCGATGGGCTGTAGTTTGTTGTCATTCAACTGCAGGAGTGCAGCCCCCAACCCATAACTGCTTGCATCAGCACTAACCACCGTCTTTTTTGAAGGGTCGTAGAACCCCAGCACTGGGGCAGACCCCAGCAGTGACTTGGCATGCAGGAACGTTTTATCCTGTGAGGGTCCCCAGACCCAGGCAACATCTTTCTTAAGCAACTCTGTGATAGGGTGTAAAACTGTAGATAAATCTGGAAGAAACTTGCCCATGTAATTTACAAGGCCCAATATCTGTCTCAGCTCATGTACATCAGAAGGGCTTTTCATCTGTTCAATAGCCCGAATTTTCTCGGGGTCCGGCTTGATGCCATCCCCGTTGATGATATGCCCAAAGTAGCATAATTCAGTTTTCCTAAAATGACATTTTTCTTTATTCAGCTTCAGCCCAGACTCTTTGATAGCCTGCAGCACACAACTCAAACGCTGATCATGCTCCTCCACTGTAGACCCATACACTAGAATGTCGTCCATGACAACCGCTGTGCCCACGTGGCCACTCAGGAGAGAACTCATTTCCCTTTGAAAGATTTCAGGAGCGGAGGATATCCCAAAGGGGAGTCTGCAGAAGCAGAACCGACCTACTGGTGTGATAAAGGTAGTCAGTTTGCGGCACTTTGGATCCAGGGGGATCTGCCAAAAGCCGCTAGAAGCGTCTAATGTGGAAAAGAACTTCGCCCCAGCCAACTTCGGGGCTATATCTTCCAATGTCGGCAGCACAAATCTCTCCCTCTTCACTGCCTCATTCAACCTTTTCAGGTCCACACAGATGCGCACCTTTCCGTTTTTCTTTGCAACTGGAACAATGGGGGCACACCAATCAGTTGCTTCAACAACCTCTTCAATAACCCCCATAGACTTCATGCGCATGAGCTCTTTCTCCACTTGAGGCATGAGCGGGAACGGAATTCTACGAGGAGTAGAAATACTGTATGGGACTGCATCACTTTTAAGTGCTATACGGACAGGTTTGCAGTTCAGTAGGCCCAACTCGCCAAACATATCTTCAGAGATCTCATTCACTCTGGCCACGAGGCCCAAGTCACAGGCTGCTTTTCTGCTCAATAAACTGTTAACACACTGACCTCGGATCACATGCACCCACATGGTGAACTTCCTCTGTTTGTACTCACAGCTGGCAAGAAATTTCCCCACACAATCAATGCGGCCACCAGGACTATGGACATTTGTAGTAACCTTCGCCAGCTGGGGCTGTCGAGGCAGTTTCATAAATTCAGCAAAAGACATTACAGTGATATCTGCTCCTGTGTCAATCTTAAAATCAACTTTGGCTCCCATTACAGTAAAAGTAACTTTCCAATCTTCCTCTGAGATTGTCCGTTCCACAACAGACCCCACAAAAGACACTTCCTGACCCTCCTGGTCACTGTCCACCTGCATCTCCTTAATGTATTCAGTTTTACACACCACTTCAAAATGGCCTATTCTGTTACATTTTCTGCATCTTTTATCTCTGGCCAGGCATATAGCACTCTGATCATGAGCCCGGTAGCACCGTGTGCATCGGCAATGTTGCGCCCATCCACTCCTAGGCCTTTCCAGTACTTTAGATCTACCGCTCACACTGTGCCTTTCACTAGTAATCTTCCTAGACTGTTGCACTTCATCCACAATACTCTCAGACCTCAGATCAGCACTTTGCTTTTTCACCAGTTCACTCTGGCGGGCCATCCTAATAGCCCCATCTAACGTTAAATCAGGCTCTAACTGCAGCTTCAGGTAGACTTCAGCATCTGCAATTCCAATAACTATTCTGTCTCTGATTTGCTCTTCTTTAGCAACACCAAACTCACAGAATTCAGCTAATTCATACAGGCTGCGCACAAATGACTCCACAGATTCTCCCACACACTGATTACGTTTGTGAAAACAAGCTCTCTCATGAATCACATTTCTTTTGGGCACAAAGTGGGCACTGAGTTTATCCATAACTATATCAAAGTTAACTTCTTCCCCTTCTTGGAAAGTAAAAGCATTGAACACTGGCTCTACATCTTTCCCCATAGAGTATAAAAGAGAATTAACTTGTACTTCACCACTCTCCTTGTTCAGTTTGGATGCAATCCTGAATCGCTGAAACCGCTGACGCCATGTGGGCCAAGCTGCAGGCTGAGAAAAGTCAAAAGGCTCAGGTGGGGTAAACTTTGACATTGCAATCGATCAGGAACAGAAGCGCAGTCCAGAACTTCTGACACCATGTCATGAGATGCAGGACATATGCAGGACACAGCAATGATGGTACAACTCTATTTTATTGCAGAGCATAACAATACACATCTAGTCAGGTTGATTGTACTAAACTAACTGCGACACAGACACCGGACCTAAGCCCCGCCCACATACTAGTGACATCACATCCTGCTCTCATCACAGATACCACAGGCTAAATAAACTATTTCAAATGCCAATATAAGGGTAATGGAAATACTTGTTAACAATTTAATACAAGCCAGCAGGTAAAGTGGATCATTAGGAACAAATTAAAGGGGAGACATTTTTTGAGTAAACTGTCCCTTTAACGGTGACCTCCTGATAGAAACATAAGCATATAAAACAACATCAGGAGGTGGGATATACTCTGTTTTCCCCCACACGTAAATAAACTTGAGACCAATTATTTGAAAGCAACAATCCTGCTTTTTGAAATGAGTGATCCTGTGTCCACAGGCTGCCAGCTGAATGTGAAAACAATGACAAATACCTCTCAGCTGTGGGTTTATTTTGGGTATTCTGACACTTTTTAATAGCCCTTTATTACCCTCTCACCATAATAATATATCATAAGACCCCACATTTGAAAGAGTGCGGTTTCACAATTCAAATAAGGGGTTTCATGTCATTTTAGCTATCAATTGATCTCCATAGTACAAATGATAACCTGTCAGTAATCTCTAGCCTAATTTTTTTGGCGTATTTTTGTTGGTGTTACAACTCATAGATTCATGTTTGTATTAATTAATAAAGCATTTCAGGAATCAAAATAAATGGGAGAACTAGGTGAATATAAAAATATGTGATTATTCTATATTGAATGACGTTTGGTAGAGCTATTTTGTCTTTTCTTATATGGTATTGAAAATTATACCAATTTTAGATTTTGATCTCCTTGAACAAGATTGTCCCCTGTTATATATAGGGCATATTTTCATCAAGCCAGTAATGTGTTTTTAGGTCTGTAAAATACTAGAAAAACAGTGATTGTAATCACTTTGAAATGCGCCTTTTCAGCAGATGAAAACATGCCAAAAAAAATTAACAGAGTTTACTCAGTCCCATAGTTATGTTCTAGCAAGAGTGCAATAGTAAAATGCTTTTGCACACTACAGAAATTTACTATAACTCCTTTACTCCTTCATTTCTTTTAAATAAGACCCACAATATTAGCTTCCACAATATTAGTTTATGTGGACATCAGCCTTCTGGAAGCTAACAATTAAAATCTTGATTTTCTTTACTGCTAGCTTTTTAGTTATTTATTTTTATTTAGTAACCAATAATTGGTATAAAGTAAAGTAATAAAAAAAGAAAATGGACAGTAAGCTATTCAAATATTACAAGTGTTAATTTGTCACGCAAGGCAAAGTAATAATATGAACAATAACAAAATAACTATCATTTGTATCTATAACTTAAAGAAGCATCTTCTAGTTATATAATAACTTAAATACACTCTAAGACTAATCATCATATATCTGTCTAATGTAATTTCATTAGTTTATTGTGTTTAAAACATCCGAGTCGAACACAGACTAAAAAAAAAATAGAAAATTCCCAGACCATATTATTTGAGATTTTTTTAGTAATGAAATAAAAGAGAAAGCAAAAAAGAGAGAAAAAAATAAATCAATCAAATGACCCTCTCTTCCTATTCCCATACTCTGCTTTATTCTCCTCTGGACTCCGATTCTAATCCACCGAATATTAAAGGGACAGACTAGTCAAAATTAAACTTTCATGATTCAGATAGGGCATGCAATTTTAAACAACTTTCCAATTTACTTCTAATTCTTTAGATATCCTTTGTTGAAAAAATAGCAATGCACATGTGTGAGCCAATCACACAAGGCATTTATGTGCAGCAACCAATCAATCAGCAGCTACTGAGCATATCTAGATATGCTTTTCAGCAAGTGATATTAAGAGAATGAAGCAAATTAGATAATAGAAGTAAATTAGAAAGTTATTTAAAATGGCATGCTCTTTCTAAATCACGAAAGAAAAAAAATTGGGTTTCATGTCCCTTTAATAACCATTAGGATATTCCCCTATCAATATAGCATTCATTATATAAAGGGTACTGCTAGCTTTTTATAATGAACTTTGTAAGAAGCAACAATTATAAAATTGTGTACTTTGACACTAGATGCAATTCGTACATTATGGCACCAGTCCCCACAGCAGTTTATTATGCACTCACCTTACTTCACATTGTACTATAGGACTTTGCAATGAGATATACTCATAGGTGAATTTCATAATTATTAGTCAAAATACGAGCACAGAAGAAAGGTGCATACAATATTAGGCAACTCAGTAACAAAGCAGGATACCTGCTGATATTTATATAAGAGGAGGAGGGCCCTTCTCCAAAAAGCTTTCAAGCTACAGGTAATAAACTTTTAAAGACATATACTGAGCAAGATTAACTCATTTTTAATATATATTAGAGTTGCATTAAAGGGACTTTAAGATATTTTTCTATATTCATAGTACATATCAGCAGTTAAACACTACATTGCAAAGGAATGACATATAAAATAAATGTTTTTAAAGCAAACTATTATATTTTTTCCCGGTCCTTTTGCATTGCTTTTCTGTCCAGGAGCATATTCTTTAAAAGCCATATAAATTATCTAATAATAATAATGTGGGATATAGCAGGGATAGGCTTGTGAAGTCTTGGGTATCAACTATCAGTTCTTGTGGTTATAGCAAAACACATAACATTTTCAAAGTTAAATGACAGATAAAGGTAGTAAAATATATGCTGAAAGTAAATATATTGGCCTAACCTAAGCCAATTTTTATCAGATGAGATCCCTTCACTTTCCTATAATTGGCTGCCTACATACCCTACCCCATTCTTAGTCCTGTCCATTGTATGATGGACAGGTCTGGGTGACCTCTCTGTGTTTTGGTAGGATAGGCGGAGACTGTTTACAGCTTTTTATTCCTGCTTACTGGGCTATCCTAGTGGTAGGAGGCAGGGATGGCCCTAGCCTTTGTGGGGCCCGAGGCGAGATGACAAAATGGGGCCCCCTGTCTCCCAGCCCCCATCCAACCGCCCCACCCATAACCCCGCCCCCACCGTTTTTAAAATGAAAAAAACTTAGGAGAAAAAAAGTGTAAGGTAATGCACAACATTTTATTAGAAAAAAAATACAAATCCACAAATGTGGAGCACTATAACATTGTATATATTGCAATATACCATCTGTACTATTGGAACAACAATATTTCTGTATATAATGAATTATAATGTCAATTGGGCAACAGTTGAGTTGAACTGGGTCTTATTTTTATGTATTTTTTATGATAAAAAGGAAATGATCGTTACAGTGATTCAAACCTCAAGTTGCAACCCAAATAGACAGTCATACATACTATGATAGAGGTCATGAGAATTCTTTACTCAAAAAGATTTTTTTTTTTAAATGTTCTTAAACAACTGCTGATACATTATCTAGAAATTTCCCCTGTGTAATTTTTGGTGGACCATTTTGTACTAGATACTTTCTTATATTTTGACTTATGTATTCTGGCCAGCATGCTAGATCATCTGAAATATTGAGTTGCTCTTTATCTGGAGGATGTGTCTTGGGATCTGTATTCTGTTCTTCATCTACTTGATTAATAACTAGACCATCTGTTCTGCTCTCACTTATTTATTTATAAAATATTTTACCAGGAATGATACATTGAAATTTCTCTCGTTTTCAAGTATGTCCTGGGTCCACAAAACATTGCATTGATACAATAGGGTACAATAAAATACAAAAACAATATTAATACATAATTTTTATATATAATATATAATATATGCAAAATTTAACATAGAACAGGTAGGAAATATATAATCAACCATGACAGGTGCATTCTGTTTTGAGTCTATTTCATTTATATCTTTATTAGAACCATCTTCTAATGATCCATTAGCATTTAAAATGGCTTTCACAGCCTTTCCTTGTTCAGGTAATGAATCTGTACCTGGGCTTCTCGTCTGTACAAATAGTTGTTCAGCGAGCCAACCAATTTTTTCTCATCTTGTTTTTTGGCTTTGCTGATTTGTGGCTTTTTTGGACATCTGGAAAATGTATAACTTGAAACATTGATAAAAAAAAACACAACTCGACTCCATTGATGAACCTAAGTTTATTTTATTTATATATATATATATATATATATATATATATATATATATATATATATATATATATATATATATATATAAATATATGTACAAAAAAGTATATTGTTTATGTTAATATATATTTGTGTGCACACACATTTATAATGGAAATTGTATGACATGGTGTGTAAATGATAAACCGTGTCTGTCCGAATATGAGAGAGAATGTGTATGGCTGCACTCAGGGCCGCCACTAGAAATTTTGGGGCCCCTGACTTAACCATTGATCAGCCCCCCCCCCCTCTTTTGACATGTGCAATTTTTGACCAAGTGACTAAAACGTATATGCACTTTATTCTTAAGTGTCTATTTAAACTTGGAAATGTTGTAAAGGTAATAACATACACTGAAACATACACACACACTCACACATAAGAATTCACATATAGACACTCTAGCAAACACGCAAAGTAACTCAGACACAGACACCCAAACAGACACTCTTGTTTACATTGACCTGACAAGTAATGAGGTAAACTACAATTTTGTAAAAAAAAAAAAAGGAGATTTAGAAAACAAAATATGGAGTTCTGATTATCTTTTTGTAAAGGAAGATGCCAACTAAATGATGACAACAGCATGCAGTAGCTGAAAGGAAGGGCCCTGAACTGCCTAAACAATAATTTAAAGGTTAAATGGTGAATTAGTGACTTCCGTAAAGGTCTTGTTAGCTCAAAGTCTGTAGAAAGATGTGAATAATCAGTAGTAAGGTCAAAATGTCCTAAAAAGGAACAGACTATGGACACATACACACACAAACAAACTCAAACTTGCACATACGCCCAAGGAAACACCAACATAGACAGCCTCAGAAAACACACAAAGACATACACACACACACACACAAAGACA
The DNA here is from genome assembly GCF_027579735.1 of Bombina bombina. Taxonomy (NCBI): domain Eukaryota; kingdom Metazoa; phylum Chordata; class Amphibia; order Anura; family Bombinatoridae; genus Bombina; species Bombina bombina. The sequence goes on along the minus strand of NC_069502.1, from coordinate 758,609,451 downwards.
TACACACACAGAGAGACAGCCACATAAAACACACAAAGACATACACACACAGAGAGACAGCCACATAAAATACACAAAGACATACATACAAACACCCTCACTGAGAAATCCACAGAAAACACACAAAGACATACACACACCCTCACAGAGACACCCACAGAAAACACACACCCTCACAGAGACATCCACAGAAAACACAGACATAAACACCCACCCTCACAGAGGCATCCAGAGAAAATACACAAAGACAAACATACACACACCCTCACAGAGACACCCATAGAAAAATCTCAGACATATGCACACACCCTCACAGACATCCACAGAAAATGCACAAAGACATACACAAACCCTCACAGAGACACCCACAGAAAACACACACCCTCACAGAGACATCCACAGAAAACACAGACATAAACACCCACCCTCACAGAGGCATCCAGAGAAAATACACAAAGACAAACATACACACACCCTCACAGAGACAACCATAGAAAAATCTCAAAGACAACACACCCACCCTCACAGAGAGACCCACATAAAAAAATACATTCACACTCATAGAGACACAAACCAAAGCACAAAGACATAAACACAGACAGATACAGAAACACTCACAGGAGGAAATATGTATTCACCTTGCATCCCCTAAATCAACAGTGTGTGACATGCATGATAAAAAAATTGCAGCAATTAAGAGATCACTTTTTAAAGAATCATATTTGTAAATGTGCAAACAAAAATAATTCTGTGAATTCAAAATTGTACATTAATGATCTGGGTAGACTACTAGATGAAGAAAAGTACTTTTAAAAGGTTGACATATGTTTGTTTGTTTTTTCCCCATTTTCCCCAACCAAGAGCACCACTTCAAATATGGTGTACAAATGTTCCCATCTGTCAGCTGTACTTATGGGTTTTGAAAATGCTGTACTCTATATGGTCTTGGTGGAACCATAAGCTGTGGTACTCATACCATTAGATCTGGTTAAATGCAGGATTTAGGTTTGTTGGTATGTATTTCAAAATTAAGTCAGCTGTAGTGTAAACTGACCAGTTTTAAGTTAACCTGTCTCATTTCAAACACTGAGCAATCTTAGTCTGAGAGTATAACATTTTAAGCAGATGTAAAAATATAAATGATAAAATGCCTCCTTGCATCTAGAGAAGTCCTTGCATAAAGGGGCAGTAAACTGGAATGTAATATATATATATATATATATATATATATATATACACACACATATATCTGCCAAAAGGGCACCTACCATTTGTGTATTGAGGAGGAAACATTTCTGCATGGTTTTAAATATAGACATTTTACAGCATTGTCAAATAATCATAAATACACTGCTGCTAAAAGAAAATGTGTTTTATGGACCCCTGGCCCCACCATACAACTACTACCACATTGAAGTTACAATCTGAAATTGCACAAAGAAATAAAAAACGTTTGTTAAGTAAGTCCTACCTTCTCTGCAAATGAAAGTGATCTGCCGTCTGACTCAGGCACACACTGTACAAACAGAGTGCCAAGTCTGTCTCACACTGTGCATAGTGATTTAATGCACACTCAGAAATCCTCTCAAATGCTAATACTTTACTCCTTGTAATAAAAAAAAATGTAAAAAAAAATATTTTTTTTTTTAGTTCTTGCCTCATGGGGCCCCCCTGGCCCATTGGGCCCCTGACAGCAGTCACCCATGTCACCCCCTGATGGCGGCCCTGGCTGCACTGCACCAAATCCTAATACTGGATAGAGACATACAGTAAATTGCTAGCATTTAAAGGAAAGCTGAAAATGTGTCATTAAAAGGCATTTTTTAGTGTGGCATTGCTGTAGAACATATCGGTAAAGTCCTAACATTTTGAAAAAACAATTACTATTGTTTTTATTACAACAATTTAATATTCAAACTGCCATTATATTTGTATATAATTTCCATGTTTTGTGGTGTTGTGAAAAAGCTTCTGAGTAGTCAGACTCCGACATGTAGTAGATTTTGTCTTGAGCAGACCACAAACAGCAGGGTGCATTTTAAGAATAATAAAATATACTGTATATAAATAAAACTTCTGACTCACCAAAAGCACTGCTAATGAATGCGCCTCCTTTGCCAATGATCTGTCACTGGACCATGACCGAAACTCGTCTCTGCCAATCCAATACAAGGTTATTTTTGCGTAAGGGTGCCAACTTCTATCTAAAAAAATAAAAATAAAAAAAATCAAGGTATTTGTTAATTCAAGCTTTTTTATGTCCTGAAATTTACAGGACATTTTGCATCTGTTCAGTTTTTCACTCACCAATTGCAGCCCCTCTGACCAGCAAGACCACTGTACTGCCAACATATGCGCCTTCATTTTCCAATGATCTATAACTGAATCTGACCAAACAGTTTGTTCCTGGCAATACAATACAAGTTTGCAAACTCCGGCTCTGTTAAGGTTGAGAAATTTTGATTCCCCCCCCCCCCATATTTCATGTATAAAACATGTATTTTATATATTTATACATATACATACACACATATATTTATATACACACATACACTGCTCACTGTCTGATAAACACAACTCTCCACTGGCTTGTGACATACCTCCCAGGTATAAAAATATCTTATTGCTGTTTTTACATTTACAAAATGAATTTCAGAGTTTAAAAAATATGATAACACATTATATTTAAAGGCAGTTTAACCAACATTTGTATTCCCAATGATCCACTTTATTTGCTGGAGTGTATGAAATTGTTTACAAGTAGCTCCTTTACCCTTATACTGTGATTTGTGATATCCCCACCTATACTGAAAGTTTCTGGCTATAGGGCTAGGTTTTTCATATATTGTGTAAACAAAGCCAGCAAAAAAATTACACTCCCAGTGGGGTATACAAGAGATAAGATAATAATAAAATGTTAATTTTCCTTTGTTATCTCCAAGTATTGTGCTTTGGCTTACGGAGAGATATAAGATAAAGAAGCATGATGTATGTGCACTCAAAAATATAAAGTAGTGAGATTTGACTATACCTCCAAGCTTAAACCTTTTTAATAGGTTTGGATTCAAAACACAAAATCAGCTTTTTACTATACACAAATAAACCTGAAAATGCAATTGGAATGGGTAGTAAACGCATTATCTATCTTTTTAAATAATAACACTTCTGGTTTAGACTGTCCCTTTAAGTTTGTTAATATACATCAATGTTTCATTCATGTTACCACTCCCTGTTTTCTCCTCATTGGGGTCCATTTATTAAGCAGCAGATGCTGCATCGATGCCCCATCATTTCAGGTCTGCCTGAAACGGAAGTTAAGAAGCAGCGGTAGTAAGATAGGATCAGGATGATTGACGGCCTCTGCTAGCGGACGATTGGCCACCAGTGAGTAGGGGGCGGCATTGCACAAGTATTTCACCAGAAATGCTTTTGCAATGTTAAATGCCGACAGCGTATGCTGTCTACCCCATTGAGCTCTTTTTTGTAAGCTTTATTTTTAAACTTTGTACCATTTTAGATGCCCTCTTTTGAAAAAATTCAAATGTATTATATCCATCTGGAGACTATGGGGTAGATGTATCAAGCAGCAGATGCTGCAATCTACCCCCAAAGTTTCAGGTCCGTCTGAACTTAAGTTGAGAAGCAGCGGTCATAAGACCGCTGCTCCTTAACTCCTCTGCCACCTCTGAGGTGGCGGACAGCAATCATCCCAATCAGAGATGATCGGGATGATTGACAGCCCCTGCTTATGGCTGATCTACCCCATGGCCTGCAGAACTGCACACAATACTCAGTATAGTTAAAACCAGCATCTAACATAGCAAAAGAGCACAGAATATAGCCTGCTGCCAGATAATAATTAAAACTATGACATGACATCTATAAGGACATCAAATTTATTTGAATTGTGGTCTTTACTCTCAAATTATGAATCATCTGATATATTTCTATGACTTTAGAGGATCAGACTTTTGTTTGAGTTGCCTAACCCCCCCCCCCCCCAAAATGAATCCAATAGATTTGTGTTATTGCTATGATAAATGACATCATCACAGCTAGTGGGACCCAGTAACCATCTCCAAAATAATTTTAATTACATTTTTTGTGAAAACATTGAAAATAATGGACCACTTTATCTTAAGGTTTATGAAAAGAATCTATTCCCTCAGCAGCCTTCCTTGTTTTTGTTTGGATGGGGGGTGTCAAGATGGGGGAATATGGAAGTTGGAGGATTATTTGGAGGGGTACAATTAGGTTTAAGAGAAATGTTTGTGATATTGGGGGTCTGGGATAGTTATGTTACAGTGAGCAATATTGTGGTTAGGGATAACAGCAGGTCAACCCCTATGAGTTTTAAGGGCTAATTATGCTGGGATCAGTTTACAGATAGCATTATTTTGGTGGCAAGACTGTTAGCAGCTCCTGGTCATAGCAACTAGCTGCAAACACTATTTAGATACCAGCATATAGCACACTATCACTAATTAATTGTGGTATGAGTATTATCACACTTCAAAAATGGTGGCACAGTTAAAATAAAAAAAAACTGCTATTGCTAGAATTTTTCATAAATCCATATTGACTCAATAACATTACTATATTACTATAATATTACTATAGTTATGTAGCAATTATAATTTTTTCAGCAGCTGCATATCTGCATTTAAAAACTACTAGAGATGGCATGAGGCAGACTATGATAATTGTACCTGTAAACATGTATTTGACACCTCTAACCTCTACCACGTGCCTGACATGTGATCATTTAAGTATAGCCAATAACAAAAGTTTATTATATAAAAAATGGAGAAGCTTTTGTATCCATTGATACAAAAACTTCCTCATTTTTAACATAAAAAAGAAAATATGCGGCGGAGCCTGACCACGCTGGAAGATGGTCGCACACTAGCAGGGCTCCAGCAACCAAAACTGGCATATTTGCTTTTTCGTGGCACTAAAGCTTCATTATAGGAAGCAGTGGCTTGGGCAGACGTTCAAGATATACAGGCACCTAATCTTAAGACCGCATCTACTCAGTGATCTGTGCAGATAGGAACTTGCTCTGAGCTTAAGCGTGAGAGGTGCGGGCCGTCGTTCCACGTGGGCCATTCGCTCCGTAGCTTCACAGAGTAGACAGGATGTAAAAGAAGTACAACAGATCACCCATAGCTGTGAACTTACAGGGTAAGCTGTGACAAGTTACCACAATATCACAGAGTGCAGTAATAGGCATATTGGTGTACAATGCCAGACGCGAGCAGAAAGGAGAACACTCTAACACATATGCTCCACATTTCCAGCCTCTTATAAGCTGCCTTATAAAGGGGGATAAAATAACATAACTGCACCATAAAAAGAGTGACATTACACTTTAATCTTCACAGTATTGGAAGGAGGAAAAAAACCCTAACAATTACATAAGGGCCCAAACAGCCCAGGAAGTTAACTAGAAAGGAAACGCATAGGAGGCTCTGTTTTCACAAATTACCCACTCCAAGCTGCAAGATCATTATATAGATCCCCTTCAATTTGGACATTAAAGTCTAAGCAGATATCACCCCTATCACGTCCACACAAATTCAATTTTGTCTTACTGACACTTGGACAGTTCACATTTATGCTTGATAGCAGGACCACAATTACTTGGCATACAAGGTAATTTACCATACCCTGAGATACCGTTGTAAATATAAGGTCATGCCTAACAAAAGATTGAGTAAGGCAGAAAAGTCTGGAGCTACTAAACCTATGAACCAATATCTAAAACCTGTAAACTCTGCTAGAGAAACAAGTGGAGGGGACATGGCAGATATACATAACACTATTAGCCCCACTTCGCCTAGTGGTGATGCCACCCAGTCTCAATACGTTACAAAGGAGGACATTCTGCACCTCTCATCCAAAGAGGACATTAAAGGTGTACTAAATGAAATGAGGAGTTTGTTTGGTGATCTTAGAAAAGATTTGACAGCACTTGAATCTAGAATTTCTACTGTAGAAAAGACCGACAGTGCCTCTTCATCTTCCATACAACAGCACCCCTCAGAATTGCAAAATCAAGCGGACAACCTGCAATATCTCAATGACAAATTACAAGACCTCGACAACAGGGGCCGCAGGAACAACCTGCGTATCCGGGGAGTCTAAGAAGCAGTTGCCCCACAGAACATTGAAGGCTATCTCCAAGCATTGTTTCGAATTATAAAAGACTCTCCTTCAGCTCCGGAGGTACCAATAGAAAGGGCGCACAGGGCGCTTAGGCCTAAACCTCCCAACAAAGCACTACCAAGGGACATTATTGTCGAATACCTCAGTTATAAGGACAAAGATGAAATTCTACAAGGAGCCCGTAGAAAGCACCCTATTACTCATGCGGGTGAAGAAATACAGATATTCACTGATCTTTCACCAATGACCCTCCAAAAATGAAGAGACCTAGGCCATATTACAACTATACTAAGAAACTGTAAGATTCAATATAGGTATGGATTCCCTGTCTCTATTATTGCCAACAATAATAACAAAACAGCCATCTACAGGCCTGGAATGGAAGAAAGAGTTTTTTCTTTGAACATTTATCTATTCAGACTGCTGCTGCTAGAGGGATACGAGCTGGAGAAGGAACATCACCTCCACACTCTCCTAGAGACCTTCCTTCGGACAAGGTCATTGGGTAATGTACTGTCCCCTTTTCTGTCTTCTAGGTTGCATTAAAGACTGAGTTAGTCACCACAGACTCTTCTTTACCACAAGCCGTAGTGGCAGAGACTTTTATGCTTGGTTTGCAGTGTTAGACACATGTATGGAGCCACTGTGGCTTATTCATAATTTAAAAAATGATAAATCCCTGGTTTGTCTGGGGGTTGAGAGATGTAGTTTCATTGCCGAAATGGATCATCAGGAGATGTGAAAAATATCTTACAAGCTTATTCATGTTTGTTATAAATATGTTGATGATTAATGTTGTTCTAATTTTATAACCGATAAAGAAGTTATCTAGAGAGACTCCTGCCACTTATATTGCTGCCCAGTTTATATGTTATATATTATAGTTTCTTCTTGCTTGCCTTACTAATTTAATTTTAGCTAGGAGATTATATATATGATCAATGACTCCCGTCAAGTAGAGCATTAAGGGTAACACTAGATCTTTTCTTTTTCTTCCTTGTCGGGATGATTAGTTTTTCCTTGGTTCTTTTAGAAACAGGGATTTTGGGTCCCCCAAACAAGATTGATCACCTTGACATAAGAAAAACACATTATTTGCTCATATATATTTGGTTTTAGAATGTGGATGACTAGTTGGGTTATACCCTTTTGATGTGCACAAAAGTTGCCCAAAATGTCCCCTCCCACCTACATGATGGCCCGGACTGTCTGCCCTGGTTTTTCCCTGTTTGTTTTATCAATCTTAATGTGCTACAAGTATATGTATTTGATCAATAACTTACGTCAGTTAAGGGGCTTTTCCCCTATTACATTTGTTTGTTTAAAATTGTTTATAATATTCTAGATTTCTAATCTAAAACAAGAGATTTACAGAGACCTACTACTCATTCCTAATCTCTTTTCTTCTCTTCTTTTTCCTCACCTCCTGTAATCTCTCCCCGCCCTTCCCTCTCTTACCTTTTCCCCTTTTTCTCTTGGGAGACCGATTTTTTGGAAACGGGTAACTATGGCGCAAACCTTGTGCTCTACAAAAGATACATAGACGACCTGCTAATCATATGGGAAGGTACAGAGGATAACCTTAGTAAAATGCTAAATGATATGAACACTAATACCTGGGGCTTAAAATTTACCTCAAATTGGAGTAGAAGTACAATAACCTTCCTAGATTTGGAAATATTAGTCATAGAGGACAAAATAGAAACAAGGACTCATTTTAAAAAAACTGACGCCAACAATTATATACACTCAAACAGTTGCCATTTAGATTCATGGAAAAGAAATATTCCGTTAGGACAATTCCTACGAATAAAGAAAAATTGTTCCAGGCCTATCGACTTTGAGAAACAAACAGAAAAGTTAGAAGAAAGGTTCAACTCTAGAGGTTATAAAACTGAAGTTACAAAACAAGCAATAGAAAGAGCAAAAAACACAAACAGAGACACCCTGCTAACTTACAAAGAAAAGCAAACAGAAAACACAGACAAAATAAAAATACCATTTATTACAGATTACCATGTGGATCACAATATTATCAAAAAAATTATAAAGAAACACTGGCATTTGGTCAAAGAGGATGATGTCTTAGGGGAAAAGATTTCTGATAATCCCAACTTTATCTTTAAAAAAAGCAACTCATTTAAAAATTTTTTGGCCCCAAGCGACCTTAAACCATCTAAAAAATGTCAGTTAATACAAAAAGATCTAATGGGAAAGAACATTACAGGGTTCTTTCCTTGCTATTCATGCAAAGCATGTAACCACAGTAAGAAAGTAAAGAATCTAAAGATTAATGAATCAGAAAAATGCTTTATCATAAAAGATAATATAAGGTGTTCCACAAAAAAAATGTAATATATATCTTAAAATGTTCATGTAATTTATTTTATTTCAGGGAGACAAAAAGAATGGTTAAAGATAGGATTAGGGAGCACCTGAATAATATTAAGAATGGCATCGATAACACCCATCTGTATAAACATTTTAAAACTGTACATAAAAGTAATACCAAAGACTTGTTATATTGGGGAATTAAAAAAGTTCAAAAAAATTGGAGAGGAGGCAATATAGAAAAAAAGCTATTAATAAAAGAAGCCGAACTGATATACAAATACAATACACTATTCCCAAATGGGCTAAACTCTGAATTAGACCTCTCTCCTTTTCTCTTTGAATAGATTAGAACAAGATCTTTTTACTGTACGATTATAACCAAGGTTCACCTGTCATCTTCTCCCTTATGACATAATATATACATATAATACTAACTAGATAAGGTTCATTCCATTTTCATTAGCTATTAAATAGTTTTTTAACACATATCCATTTTGTTCCAAATTACCTTTTTTGGATCAGTATTCAGATACCTTACAGAAGGATATGGGATCATGCCCAAACTTGGTGGTTTTAGACTACATATTTCCCTTGACCAGTGTTTATCTATGTATTTAACTTATATTTAGTACTTAGAATTAATACTATTTTATTTACATCCAATTTGTTCTATTTTACTTCCTTAGATTTTTATATACCCTATAAGAGGACATGGGATTATGTCCAAATCGTAAGTTTTAGACTTTATATTTTCATTTACCTGTGTTTATCTATGTATTTAACCTATATATAATACCTAGACTTAATATCTAATTTATTCAAATTAGTCATGTATGATGCAGATCATGAAATGTTTTAATTCCTAATAGTGATTTTTGATGTAATGGTTCCCCATAGATAGAATATATGTTGAAAGTTACAAACTGATATTTGAAACAAACATTAAGATCTTTCCACCTTATGCCATTAATTGAATCAAGAAACAATACAAGCAGAGGTATGAGGCATCCTGAAAATTCCACCTTAACAATAATCAGGAGCAACCAATCAGGATTTGGCACCACATTTAAAAAGGAAGAAGTTACAAGTCACAAGCATCTTGATAAAGCTCTGTATAGAGCGAAACGCGTCAAGCTGTGTGACTTGATTGTTTACAAAAATTTTTAGAACTTTTTAAACTCTGTCAATCTCAGGAATAGATTGTACACTTTTAACCCGGGTTATCAATATACTTTCTTTACTGCATATTTCTACTACCAACGATTATACAGAAAACCAAACTAAACTGCGTGCATAGCACTAAGCGCATTTTATTTTATGTGTTATATCACTATCTGCAAACAAAGTGACACTGGAGCAAACCGGAAAAAGTTTCATTGCATAACTTCCTCCCATAGGGAGTGTGACATCAGACGCCAACACATGCGGCAGAGTTGAGAGCACTGCCAGCCAAGCGGTAAGACAGACCGCTTCTACAAAGAAGCAATAAAGACATTTGTCAGAGACTTCACAAGAACCATAACCTCTAAGAAAAAAGGTAACTTGAACTTGATGGTACATTTTAAAGACTATTCACTCTGTTAAATATTAACAAAACAAAGGCTACATTTAAACTGCGTGCATAGCACTAAGGGCAGTTGTTCACAAAAGATATAAAGTAACTCAAAACCGATGGTACATTATAGAAACATATTACTCTGAAAACTTTAATGTGTCTATTTGTTTCGATATCACTGCGTGTTCGACACTAAGGGCTAAGGGTTTTACAAAGTACCAAAGAACTGTTTACCTCAGCATTCGGTGTACTACACATTACAACTTGTTTAAGGTGGAAATTGCCACAATTGTTTATATTGGGACTATTGTGAGATATTTCACTCCTGCTTAATCATATTGATGCATCTATAAAGTTTAATATATAGGTTAACCAATAAGATACTGTGATCACTATATTGGGAGACGTCCCAAATATCCTATAAGGTCATTGAATTATATTATTTGTATTTTAAATAAATCATTTTTTTCTGTCTAAACACTGGTTCTTTTAAATAATTGTAGTTAAACTGTAGTATATCCTATAGGTATATTTAATCCCTCTTTGCACATTGCATCTAACTTAAATGGCCATATAACTTGTAATAATATATATATTTTGTACTTCTTTCTAACCAATTATAGGTCATTACAAATTCACTATTTACGGCACATTTTATTCTATTTAAAATATAGACCACACTGTATACCAATGGAAATATCAACATACTTTTTTTAGCACTTGCACTTTGAATTGCACACCCCATATTATACTCAGCACTTTATTGTATCCAATCTTCTTATATTAAACTCCTTTACAGAATAAGGAAAATATTCATACACCTTTACACTTCTTGCTTCACAAACGCACATCGCACTTTCCTAATTTAAGAAGTTTTATAAAATTAGATTTTCCACGTATTCCTTTAGCTATTGTTAGCGCCCTCACTTCATCTTCACACTACCTAGTAAATGCTTTGAATAGATTGAAGGATCTTTCTCAAAGTGAGGTGTTTGGAATTTTCTGTTTATATCCAGCGCTCTACATATTCACATTTTTGTTGACTTTTAAGAACATACACATTATTTCTCATTGGCCATTGCCAATTCCAAATATGCCAATCAAGTTTTATTATGTAACAGCAGGCTTGCGGCCGCACAGGTGCACTGTCGCACACTATCTGCTGGTGACTCCTGACTGACACTTGCTGCCGCACACTACACTGATGCTGCTGCCGCGTGCTGTCACATGTCCATGTAAAACAGACTGTCAGATGCCGGGCAGACAACACAAGAGCAGTCAGCAGGTGAGCTGGTTAGAGTGACAGACAGTGGACCTGTTTTAATAGACTGGGGGCCATCCAGTGTTACTCTTTCGCGGCAGTGTATGGGGACATAATGACACTGCCATGTCACGTGCCGGTGCCTCAGACTCACACACACTCCTCTTGGTCATGGTGGGGTAGGTGGGAAAACACCACTGGCTCAGGCTGCAGCAGAGAGATAGAGACAAGGATGGTCGGTGCTGGTGTCGTGCAGCAGTACAGCACTCAGAGAGCAGAGTGAGTGAAGTGAGTCTGCTAATTGACTAGTAGTCTGAGAACTTATAGTAAAGTCTACAGAGCAGCAGGTGAGTAGTTTGACGTGTGTTTGGTTAAAAAAATGATAGCAATGCTGCTGGGCCTGGCTCAGTAATTCCTAATCAGATTATCAGAAATTCTTATGAGTCACTCACATACTGTAACTGATATATGCTTTCAAAGAGGGAGCAGAGCAACAGTGTCTTAAAATTGCATGCTCTATCTGAACCATGAAAGTTTAATTGGGACTTTCATGTCCCACTAAAGGGACTTTAAAATTATGGTAAGGCCTAGCATTTGCGAAACACTAGGATTTACCAGTGGAACAAATAAAGGGGACTTTCAGTCATGAAGTATAAAATACTTCATGCTGAAAGTTAATTTATTTGTTTGAAATGTTCGCCGCACTGAGCTGCTCAGGCAGCCCGCGACAGAACGCTATTTTGCTGTGAGGTGACGTTTCCACCTCTTAGCAAATAGCCGTGTGGTCCAAATGGCGCCAAGCAGGATAGCCCACACGGCTATTGGCTAAGAGGTGGAAATGTCACCTCTAAGCAAAATAGCGTTCTGCCGTGGGCTGCCTGAGAGGCTCAGTGCAGCTAAAGCTTCAAACAAATAAAGGAACTTTCAGCATGAAGTATTTTATACTTCATGACTTAAAGTCCCCTTTATTTGTTCCAATGGTAAATCCTAGCTTTTCACAAACGCTAGGATTCACCATCACTTTAAACACTAAATGAATGCTAGATAGAATGATGCATTCAAAGAAATGATTAGTCTGACAATAACATGTAGATGTATTTTTTAAAGTTTAATTAGCTGTTGAAATATTGACAAAATACGTGTAAAGTTTTGGCGTCTATAAAACAATGGTATCTGCCATGTTGTAACTTAGGTTACCTTCTCTGCTGTATCCAATTAGGGACAGTTATAAAAAGGTCACTAGAATGTGCAGCCAATAGCTGTGTGGAACATGACAGTGTTCTGTACTTCCATTTCTAACAGGAACTGAAAAGCACACAATTTCAGAGTGGAGTTACAGGAAAAGGTGACAAAATAAATAATAAAAGTATATTGCAGTTAGTTTTTTTTATATATACGATTTATCATTTAAAATTACCATCTCAAAGTGTTTAAAGGGACAGTAAACCTTAAAAATAATGTTATATAATTCTGCACATAGTGCAGAATTATATAACAATATTTAGGTGCTATAGCCATAAAAGCATTTTTTCCTTTTATATTTTGATAAAATACGGTGCTTTTACAGACCCGCTCTCTGCTCTCTGCTGAGCGGGTCTGTAATATTCAGTCAGCGCATCGGGCCAGCTGTATAGTCACAGCCCAGCCCGACCGCTCCATAAGACTAAGTGCAGCTCGCTCCTGTGACAGGAGCGAGCTGCACTTAGTGCTATGGCGCGGTCGGGCCGGGCTGTGACTATACAGCTGGCCCGATGCGCTGACTGAATATTACAGACCCGCTCAGCAGAGAGCAGAGAGCGGGTCTGTAAAAGCGCCGTATTTTATCAAAATATAAAAGGAAAAAATGCTTTTATGGCTATAGCACCTAAATAATGTTATATAATTCTGCACTATGTGCAGAATTATATAACATTATTTTTAAGGTTTACTGTCCCTTTAATATTCGTTTAAGCACTAAAGTTGCCAAGAGTTATAAAGAGATACACTATTCTTTGGCTGATATGTTGTCTTATGTACTGTCCTTCCCTGTTATCCTGATAATCCAGTATTTGCTATGCATGACAGCTGGTGGTAACCATGAGTAACATTTGTCACCTGGCTAAAAAAATATATGGCTTTATTTGAGTAGGGCAAGAAAATAGCCTATGTATTTCTGCATTATGTTTAGGCCTCTGAAATCCCTTGCTTGAATTATAATGAGCCCCTCTGTGGTAATATGTGTATATAAACATATAACACATATATATATGTATATAAGCATATACATATATATACTGTATATATATATATATATATATATATATATATATATATATATATATATATTGTTTCCAGCTCTCACTCCTTATGAGTAAAATAATGCTGCACTCACCGGTCTTGTAGCAAAATGTTTCTTTAATGTGTACAAATGACAAAGTGCATAATTTTATTTGTGTTATGGACTTTGTCATTTGTACACATTAAAGAAACATTTTGCTACAAGACCAGTGAGTGCAGCATTATTTTACTCATAAGGAGTGAAAGCTGGAAACAATATGTACAGGGAGTGCAGAATTATTAGGCAAGTTGTATTTTTGAGGATTCATTTTATAATTGAACAACAACCATGTTCTCAATGAACCCAAAAAACTCATTAATATCAAAGCTGAATAGTTTTGGAAGTAGTTTTTAGTTTGTTTTTAGTTATAGCTATTTTAGGGGGATATCTGTGTGTGCAGGTGACTATTACTGTGCATAATTATTAGGCAACTTAACAAAAAACAAATATATACCCATTTCAATTATTTATTTTTACCAGTGAAACCAATATAACATCTCAACATTCACAAATATACATTTCTGACATTCAAAAACAAAACAAAAACAAATCAGTGACCAATATAGCCACCTTTCTTTGCAAGGACACTCAAAAGCCTGCCATCCATGGATTCTGTCAGTGTTTTGATCTGTTCACCATCAAAATTGCGTGCAGCAGCAACCACAGCCTCCCAGACACTGTTCAGAGAGGTGTACTGTTTTCCCTCCTTGTAAATCTCACATTTGATGATGGACCACAGGTTCTCAATGGGGTTCAGATCAGGTGAACAAGGAGGCCATGTCATTAGATTTTCTTCTTTTATACCCTTTCTTGCCAGCCACGCTGTGGAGTACTTGGACGCGTGTGATGGAGCATTGTCCTGCATGAAAATCATGTTTTTCTTGAAGGATGCAGACTTCTTCCTGTACCACTGCTTGAAGAAGGTGTCTTCCAGAAACTGGCAGTAGGACTGGGAGTTGAGCTTGACTCCATCCTCAACCCAAAAAGGCCCCACAAGCTCATCTTTGATGATACCAGCCCAAACCAGTACTCCACCTCCACCTTGCTGGCGTCTGAGTCAAACTGGAGCTCTCTGCCCTTTACCAATCCAGCCACGGGCCCATCCATCTGGCCCATCAAGACTCACTCTCATTTCATCAGTCCATAAAACCTTAGAAAAATCAGTCTTGAGATATTTCTTGGCCCAGTCTTGACGTTTCAGCTTGTGTGTCTTGTTCAGTGGTGGTCGTCTTTCAGCCTTTCTTACCTTGGCCATGTCTCTGAGTATTGCACACCTTGTGCTTTTGGGCACTCCAGTGATGTTGCAGCTCTGAAATATGGCCAAACTGGTGGCAAGTGGCATCTTGGCAGCTGCACGCTTGACTTTTCTCAGTTCATGGGCAGTTATTTTGCGCCTTGGTTTTTCCACACGCTTCTTGCGACGCTGTTGACTATTTTGAATGAAACGCTTGATTGTTCGATGATCACGCTTCAGAAGCTTTGCAATTTTAAGAGTGCTGCATCCCTCTGCAAGATATCTCACTATTTTTGACTTTTCTGAGCCTGTCAAGTCCTTCTTTTGACCCATTTTGCCAAAGGAAAGGAAGTTGCCTAATAATTATGCACACCTGATATAGGGTGTTGATGTCATTAGACCACACCCCTTCTCATTACAGAGATGCACATCACCTAATATGCTTAATTGGTAGTAGGCTTTCGAGCCTATACAGCTTGGAGTAAGACAACATGCATAAAGAGGATGATGTGGTCAAAATACTCATTTGCCTAATAATTCTGCACTCCCTGTATTGTGTATGCAGCACCACAGCAATTGGACTGTGTTTAATGGAGTGCACCTTATTTTGAATCTATATATATATATATATATATATATATATATATATATATACACAGGGAACACAGTTCCCATAGACCGCAATCTAAAGGCACTTTTCAGTACCGTTTTTATTTCTAACACCCCACACCCGCCAACTTTATCCCCCAAAAACTGCCTAGTGCAGTTGTTTTTTATTTTAAAAAGCCTACATTTTTTTTTTACTAAAAAAAGCTATAATAATACCCTCTATTTTGAGGGCATTTGGGGCATTTTTATAAATTTAACCAGAGATCTGATTACTTGTAATGGTTGGTTATCTATCTCGCGCCCACAAAACATTTTGAATCAGTCCAATTAGATAGAATATTATTTGTCATGTGAGGTACATAAAAAATAAATATATATTTATATATATATATATATATATATATATATATATATATATATATATATATATATATATATATATATATTGTTATTTGATGATGGACATAAATAAGAAAATAAAAAAATGTCAACTATATCTCCATCACTTATATGTTATCAGCATTTTATTTGTAGTTATGCCACGTTAAAGGGCCATAATACCCAAATGTTTAAACACTTGAAAGTGATGCAGCATAGCTGTAAAAAGCTGATTAGAAAATATCTCCTGAACATCTCTATGTAAAAAAGAAAGATATTTTACCTCAAACGTTTCTCAGTAGCCACCTCCCATTGTAAAGGACTTCTAAGCAGCATATTAGTGTGTCTGTCCCGGGACAACTGAAAGGATGAGCATCGTGCACTCTCATATTATTTCACCAATCAGGTAAAGGAAGCTTACTATGAAATCTCATGAGAGTTAAAACAAATCTCATGAGATCACAGTAAGAGTTCATGACCTCAGCACTGCTGATGCTCATTGGCTGCTGTTCATTTCTTCATTTTTTTTAATTTTTACCTGCAGCTGGGAGCAGCTGAGTATAACTTTTTACACAGAACTTACTCTGCTGAGCTGAGGAGATTGTGAGGTAAAATATCTTCCTTTTTTACATAGAGATGCTCAGGTGATATTTTCCTGTCAGCTTTTTACAGTTATACTGCATCAGTTTCAAGTGATTTAGCATATGAGTATTATGTCCCTTTAATGAAAAAAAAAAAAGTTCCATGAAAAGTATACACAATTTCAAAACTAAAGAGTGTTTAATAAGTAAGCTGAGGGAACTAGAAATAATAGTTAAAAAAAAAACGCATTTCACGAGTCTCATAAATATCCCTTGCAAAAAAATAATGAAATAGACAAATCCTTTCATTAATCAGCTTCACCACATCCTATTATATAAAAGGCCAAGTGTGTTTGTCCGAAGCTGTTATGCGCAGTAGAGACAACACAAGGACAAACACACCTGGCCTTTGAGTCCTACTCCCTAGCTGATCTCATCTGTGGCAAAAGTGACCGGGCGTGAGCGGGGCGTGGCTGGCGTGAAGGGGGCGTGACCAGACATGAAAGCTCGTGAAAGGGGTGTGGCCGGGCATGAAGGGGCGTGGCCGCGAGATAGAGAGGGTAGACTGAGAGACAGAAAGGAGGGGAGAGA
This sequence comes from Bombina bombina, assembly GCF_027579735.1. Lineage (NCBI taxonomy): Eukaryota > Metazoa > Chordata > Amphibia > Anura > Bombinatoridae > Bombina > Bombina bombina. The sequence goes on along the minus strand of NC_069502.1, from coordinate 758,592,423 downwards.
GAGAGGAGAGGGGGAGAGAGAGAGGAGGGGAGAGAGAGCGCAAAAGAGATGGGGGAGAGAGAGAGAGCACAAAAGAGAGGGGGAGAGAGTGCAAAAGAGAGGGGGAGAGAGAGAGCAAAAGAGGGGGAGAGAGAGAAAGCAAAAGAGGGGGAGAGAGAGAGAGCACAAAAGAGAAAGGGGAGAGAGAGAGGAGGGGAGAGAGAGAGGAGAGGGGGGAGAGAGAGAGAGGAGGGGAGGGAGAGAGAGAGAGAGGAGGGGGTAGAGAGAGAGGAGGGGGGAGAGAGAGCTCAAAAGAGAGGGGGAGAGAGAGCGCAAAAGAGATGGGGGAGAGAGGGGGGAGAGAGAGCACAAAAGAGATGGCGGAGAGAGAGAGCTCAAAAGAGAGGGGGATAGAGCACAAAAGAGATGGGGGAGAGAGAGATCAAAAGAGGGGGGAGAGAATGGGAAGAGAGGGGGAGAGAGTGGGAAGAGAGGGGGGAGAGAGCGCAAAAGAGAGGGTGAGAGAGAGAGCACAAGAGAGGGGGAGAGAGCGCAAAAGAGAGGGGGAGAGAGAGAGCGCAAAAGAGAGGGGGAGAGAGAGAGCGCAAAAGAGAGGGGGAGAGAGAGCACAAAAGAGGGGGGAGAGAGAGAGAGCACAAAAGAGAGGGGGGGAGAGAGCGCAAAAGAGAGGGGGGAGAGAGCGCAAAAGAGAGGGGGGAGATAGCGCAAAAGAGAGGGGGAGAGAGAGCGCAAAAGAGAGGGGGAGAGAGAGCGCAAAAGAGAGGGGAGAGAGAGAGAGCAAAAGAGGGGGGGAAAGATAGAGAACACAAAAGAGATGGGGAGAAAGAGTGCAAAAGAGATGGGGGAGAGAGAGTGCAAAAGAGATGAGGGGGAGAGAGAGTGCAAGAGAGATGGGGGAGAGAGAGAACGCAAAAGAGATGAGGGGGAGAGAGAGCACAAAAGAGATGGGGGGGAGTGAGAGCGCAAAAGAGAGGGGGAGAGAGAGAGAGCAAAAGAGAGGGGGAGAGGGAGAGCGCAAAAGAGAGGGGGAGAGAGCGCAAAAGAGAGAGGGGAGAGGGAGAGTGCAAAAGAGAGGGGGAGAGAGAGAGCAAAAGAGAGGGGGAGGGAGAGAGCGCAAGAGGTGGGACCGCTGTATTGCAAAAAATGGCCCGTGTGAACGGGCTTTAGGACTAGTAAATAATAATTTAGCAAAGAATAGAAATCGATTCATGACAAGCGATCACTTCAGTTAGTTTATTAACACTCGGCTAGATTTAGAGTTTTGTCGGTAAGGACCCGCGCAGCTAACGCCGGCTTTTTTCTGGCCGCACCATAAAAATAACTCTGGTATTGAGAGTCCACATAAAGGCTGCGTTAGGCTCCAAAAAAGGAGCGTAGAGCATATTTAACACAGCTTCAACTCTCGATACCAGAGTTGCTTACGGACGTGGCCAGCCTCAAAAACGTGCTCGTGCACGATTCCCCCATAGGAAACAATGGGGCTGTTTGAGCTGAAAAAAAACCTAACACCTGCAAAAAAGCCGCGTTCAGCTCCTAACGCAGCCCCATTGTTTGCTATGCGGAAACACTTCCTACGTCTGCACCTAACACACTAACATGTACCCCGAGTCTAAACACCCCTAACCTTACACTTATTAACCCCTAATCTGCCGCCCCCGCTATCGCTGACCCCTGCATATTATTATTAACCCCTAATCTGCCGCTCCGTAAACCGCCGCTACTTACATTATCCCTATGTACCCCTAATCTGCTGCCCTAACATCGCCGACCCCTATATTATATTTATTAACCCCTAATCTGCCCCCCACAACGTCGCCTCCACCTGCCTACACTTATTAACCCCTAATCTGCCGAGCGGACCTGAGCGCTACTATAATAAAGTTATTAACCCCTAATCCGCCTCACTAACCCTATAATAAATAGTATTAACCCCTAATCTGCCCTCCCTAACATCGCCGACACCTAACTTCAAACATTAACCCCTAATCTGCCGACTAGAGCTCACCGCTATTCTATTAAATGTATTAACCCCTAAAGCTAAGTCTAACCCTAACACTAACACCCCCCTAAGTTAAATATAATTTACATCTAACGAAATTAATTATCTCTTATTAAATAAATTATTCCTATTTAAAGCTAAATACTTACCTGTAAAATAAATCCTAATATAGCTACACTATAAATTATAATTATATTATAGCTATTTTAGGATTAAAATTTATTTTACAGGTAACTTTGTAATTATTTTAACCAGGTACAATAGCTTTTAAATAGTTAAGAACTATTTAATAGTTTACCTAGTTAAAATAATAACAAAATTACCTGTAAAATAAATCCTAACCTAAGTTACAATTAAACCTAACACTACACTATCATTACATTAATTAAATAAAATATCTACAATTACACCTAAGACTACACTATCAATACATTAATTAAATACAATATCTACAAATAACTACAATGAAATAAACTAACTAAAGTACAAAAAATAAAAAAGAACTAAGTTACAAAAAATAAAAAAATATTTACAAACATAAGGAAAATCTTACAACAATTTTAAACTAATTACACCTACTCTAAGCCCCCTTATAAAATAACAAAGCCCCCCAAAATAAAAAATGCCCTACCCTATTCTAAATTACTAAAGTTCAAAGCTCTTTTACCTTACCAGCCCTGAACAGGGCCCTTTGTGGGGCATGCCCCAAGAAGTTCAGCTCTTTTGCCTGTAAAAAAAAACATACAATACCCCCCCCAACATTACAACCCACCACCCACATACCCCTAATCTAACCCAAACCCCCCTTAAATAAACCTAACACTAAGCCCCTGAAGATCATCCTACCTTGTCTTCACCTCACCGGGTATCACACCGATCCGTCCTGGCTCCGATATCTTCATCCAACCCAAGCGGGGGCTAGACATCCACTGAAGAAGTCCAGAAGAGGGTCCAAAGTCTTCATCCTATCCGGGAAGAAGAGTAGATCCGGACCGGCAACCATCTTCTTCCAAGCGGCATCTTCTATCTTCATCCGATGAGGACCGGCTCCATCCTGAAGACCTCCACCGCGGACCCATCTTCATCCGGCGACGTCCATTTTTAGAATGACGGTTCCTTTAAGGGACGTCATCCAAGATGGCGTCCCTCGAATTCCGATTGGCTGATAGGATTCTATCAGCCAATCGGAATTAAGGTAGGAATATTCTGATTGGCTGATGGAATCAGCCAATCAGAATCAAGTTCAATCCGATTGGCTGATCCAATCAGCCAATCAGATTGAGCTTGCATTCTATTGGTTGTTCCGATCAGTTCTTTTTTATTTTTTGTACTTTAGTTAGTTATTTCATTGTAGTTATTTGTAGGTATTGTATTTAATTTATTTATTGATAGTGTAGTGTTAGGTTTAATTGTAGGTAATTGTAGGTATTTTATTTAATTTATTTATTGATAGTGTAGTGTTAGGTTTAATTGTAGGTAATTGTAGGTATTTTATTTAATTAATTTATTGATAGTGTAGTGTTAGGTTTAATTGTAATTTAGGTTAGGATTTATTTTACAGGTAAATTTGTAATTATTTTAACTATTTTAGCTATTAAATAGTTCTTAACTATTTAATAGCTATTGTACCTGGTTAAAATAAATAAAAAGTTACCTGTAAAATAAATATTAATCCTAAAATAATATAATTATAATTTATGTTGTAGCTATATTAGGATTTATTTTACAGGTAAGTATTTAGCTTTAAATAGGAATAATTTATTTAATAAAAGTGAATTAATTTCGTTAGATTAAAATTATATTTAATTTAGGGGGGTGTTAGTGTTAGGGTTAGACTTAGCTTTAGGGGTTAACACATTTATTAGAATAGCGGCGAGATTCGGTCGGCAGATTAGGGGTTGGTTAGGGGTTAATAAATATAATATAGGGGTCGGCGATGTTAGGGCAGCAGATTAGGGGTACATAGGGATAATGTAGCTGGCGGCGGCGTGCGGACGGCAGATTAGGGGTTAATAAGTGTAGGTAGCTGGCGGCGACGTTGTGGGGGGCAGATTAGGGGTTAATAAATATAATATAGGGGTCTGCGGTGTTAGGGGCAGCAGATTAGGGGTACATAAGTATAACGTAGGTGGCGGTCGGCAGATTAGGGGTTAAAAAATTTGAATCGAGTTGCGGCGATGTGGGGGGACCTCGGTTTAGGGGTACATAGGTAGTTTATGGGTGTTAGTGTACTTTAGAGTACAGTAGTTAAGAGCTTTATGAACCGGCGTTAGCCCAGAAAGCTCTTAACTACTGACTTTTTACTGCGGCTGGAGTTTTGTTGTTAGATTTCTAACGCTCACTTCAGACACGACTCTAAATACCGGAGATAGAAAAATCCCATTGAAAAGATAGGATACGCAATTTACGTAAGGGGATCTGCGGTATGGAAAAGTCGCGGCTGAAAAGTGAGCGTTAGACCCTTTTTTGAGTGACTCCAAATACCGGAGGTAGCCTAAAACCAGCGTTAGGAGCCTCTAACGCTGGTTTTCACGGCTACCGCCAAACTCTAAATCTAGGCCAAAGTATTTTAATAAGAAGAATGTGACATTTCTTGCACCTCATACGCAATAAAGTGTATTGAAAAAAAAAGTAGAAGCTCATAGTAAGCCACACCCTAGCGATCTCGTGTTGCCATTAAGCTCCGCCCGCGTCCTTCACTGGCTCTGAGTCTTCAGTAGACTTGGGCAAAGTGATTCTTTTCAGTGTTTCGAATCATTTGGATCAGCTCAGTCAAATGATTCGAATCACTGAATCAAATCCCGGTTCATTTCCTGCAAACCAGGCACAGCCACTAGTAAGTCAGACACACTCAGTACTGAAGGTGTCAGCAGCTCTTTAGATTCATAGAGGAGTTGTGTGCAGCAACAGATTAATAGGGAATCAGTGTTGTGAAGAGAAACTAACACTCAAACTATGCATATTTTTTTTTTTTATGTATTTCAGACACAACTGTTTCCCTATTAAACTATGTGATTATAATATACATTTCAGATAAATGTATTAATCTGTTTAATACTTTTGAAAATATATGTAACATGAAATGTTTGATATTTAAACTGTGAATGTATTAGATTGCACAATACACAATCATAGACAAATGTGCTTTTTAATTCCCTGCCTAACTCTTTTGCCAGCACTTAAAGTTCCCTCCATTTAGTCTGATTCCTTTATTTAGTCTGATTCCCTCCTGCCTTAAACGGATACTGAACCCAAATTTTTTCTTTCATGATTCGGATAGAGCATGCAATTTTAAGCAACTTTCTAATTTACTTCTGTTATCAATTTTTCTTCGTTCTCTTGATATCTTTATTTGAAAAAGAAGGCATCTAAGCTAAGGAGCCAGCAAATTTGTGGTTCAGAACCATGGACAGCATTTGTTTATTGGTGCTGTCCTATCAGCAAGGACAACCCAGGTTGTTCACCAAAAATGGGCCGGCATCTAAACTTAAATTCTTGCTTTTCAAATAAAGATACCAAGAGAATGACGAAATTTTGATAATAGGAGTACAGGTAGCCCTCAGTTTATGCCGGGGTTAGGTTTCAGAAGGAATGGTTGTAAATCGAAACTGTTGTAAATTGAAACCCAGTTTATAATGTAAGTCAATGGGAAGTGAGGAAGATAGGTAAAGCTTTGAAATGAAGACTTTAAATGCTAAACAACATTATAAACCTAATAAAACACAGAATATATAATTAAACGAAGTTAAATGAACAAAAACATTTGCTAAACAGCATTATAAACCTAATAATATAATCACACAACACAGACTTCACTTGCATTTTTCTGCAAACATTTCTTTCTATGCATTCCAATCTGGACTGATTTATAGACAGGAAGATCTTGTTCCTCAGGTCTGGTTAAACTGATTAATTTCAGCTTGCTTGGCTTTGCTGCAACACAAGCGGACATCTCCCCCTACTGGCTATTTTAATAAATGCACTGCTTCTCAATGCTTTTCAATAGCAGTCACATGACTGGAAAAAAAGGTTGTTATTCTGAAACGGTGTAAATTGAACCGTTGTAAAACGAGGGCCATCTGTACATTAGAAAGTTGCTTAAAATAGCATGCTCTATCTGAATCACAAAAGAAAAAATTTGGGTACAGTGTCCCTTTAATGAGACACTGAATCACTGACTCCCAAGATGAGTTAGACAACTCTGCAAGTCCCAGGTAGAAGCACAAGCTTTTACTGAGTCTGATTCACACACAGCACAGAGCAGCTCAGGATTAACCCCTTAACGACTGAGGACGTGCAGGGTACGTCCTCAGAAAAAAGGCAGTTAACGCCTGAGAACGTACCCTGCACGTCCTCAGTGTGGAAAGCAGCTGGAAGCGATCCTGCTCGCTTCCAGCTGCTTTCCGGTTATTGCAGTGATGCCTCGATATGGAGGCATCCTGCAATAACCTTTTTAAGCCATCCGGTGCAGAGAGAGCCACTCTGTGGCCCTCTCTGCACCGGAGATCGGTGGCTTGCGGCGTTGGTGGGTGGGAGCCGGACCGGGAGGTGGGTGGCGGCCATCGATGGCCCTGCTGATGTGGAGGGGGGCGGGATCGTGGGCGGGGGTGACCGGGGGCGCGCACGGGAGGGCGGGGGCGGGCGCGTGCACGGGGAGGGAGCGGGTGGGAACCGCTACACTACAGAAAATCTTTAATAAAAAATGTTAAAAAACGTCTTAGAAGTAAAAAAAAAAATGATAAGCAAGGTGGTGGGGGTTTGTCTGTGTGGGGGGGGAAGCTACACTACAGAAAAAAAAACAAAAAAATAAAAAAAAGCACTTTTTTTTGCAAACTGGGTACTGGCAGACAGCTGCCAGTACCCAAGATGGCCCCCAATAAGGCAGAGGGGAGGGTTAGAGAGCGGTTTTGGGGGGGATCAGGGAGGTTGGGGGCTAAGGGGGGGATCCTACACTGTAGCATATGTAAATATGCTAAAAAAAATTTAAAAAACCCTTTTATTTTAGTACTGGCAGACTTTCTGCCAGTACTTAAGATGGCGGGGACAATTGTGGGGTGGGGGAGGGAAGGGAGCTGTTTGGGAGGGATCAGGGGGTGGGATGTGTCAGGTGGGAGGCTGATCTCTACACTAAAGCTAAAATTAACCCTGCAAACTCCCTACAAACTCCCTAATTAACCCCTTCACTGCTAGCCATAATATACGTGTGAGGCGCAGCAGGATTTAGCAGCCTTCTAATTACCAGAAAGCAACGCCAAAGTCATATATGTCTGCTATTTCTGAACAAAGGGGATCCCAGACAAGCATTTACAACCATTTGTGCCATAATTGCACAAGCTGTTTGTAAATGATTTCAGTGAGAAACCTAAAATTGTGAAAAATTTAACGTTTTTTTTAATTTGATCGCATTTGGCGGTGAAATGGTGGCATGAAATATACCAAAATGTGCCTAGATCAATACTTGGGGTTGTCTACTACACTACACTAAAGCTAAAATTAACCCTACAAGCTCCCTAAAAACTCCCTAATTAACCCCTTAACTGATGGGCATAATACACTTGTGGTGCGCAGTGGCATTTAGCGGCCTTCTAATTACCAAAAAGCAACGCCAAAGCCATATATGTCTGCTATTTCTGAACAAAGGGGATCCCAGAGAAGAATTTACAACCATTTATGCCATAATTGCACAAGCTGTTTGTAAATAATTTCAGTGAGAAACCGAAAGTTTGTGAAAATATTTGTGAAAAAGTGAACGATTTTTTGTATTTGATCGCATTTGGCGGTGAAATGGTGGCATGAAATATACCAAAATGGGCCTAGATCAATACTTTGGGATGTCTACTAAAAAAAAATATATACATGTCAAGGGATATTCAGCGATTCCTGAAAGATATCAGTGTCCCAATGTAACTAGCGCTAATTTTGAAAAAAAGTGGTTTGGAAATAGCAAAGTGCTACTTATATTTATGGCCCTATAACTTGCAAAAAAAGCAAAGAAGATGTAAACATTGGGTATTTCTAAACTCAGGACAAAATTTAGAAACTATTTAGCATGGGTGTTTTTTGGGGGTTGTAGATGTCTAACAGATTTTGGGGGTCAAAGTTAGAAAAAGTGTGTTTTTTTCCATTTTTCCTCATATTTTATAAATTTTTTTATAGTAAATTATAAGATATGATGAAAATAATGGTATCTTTAGAAAGTCTATTTAATGGCGAGAAAAACGGTATATAATATGTGTGGGTACAGTAAATGAGTAAGAAGAAAATTACAGCTAAACACAAACACCGCAAAAATGTAAAAATAGCCTTGGTCCCAAACGGACAGAAAATGGAAAAGTGCTGTGGTCATTAAGGGGTTAATATAAACTGTGTGAATCAGATATAAGTTTCAGTAAAAATCTAATAAAAACAGATATTCATTTAAAATTAAAACAGGTTAAAAATAACCATATACATTACTTTATTAAAATCTTTCTTCACTGTCTAGAAACAGCAGAGCTGTGCACTGTTAAATAATGCTGTGTGATTCAGGCAAAGACTCATACAAGCTCTTTACTGAGTGAAACACACAGCTCATATTACAGGTCATGAGCTGAGCTGATTGAGAAGGGTCTAGCTGCAGACTGGAGCTCCACTCTAGACAGGAAACATGTGACCACTCAAAGCTTTTTTTTAAAAAAAAAAAAAAACTTTAATGTAACAAACAACCTATAGACAATCATTCTGAAAACTAAACATTTTGCAGCTTTCTTGTTCTTCTTAATGTACACTCACAGTGGTTACCTTATAAATGACAATCAGCATAAACCACAGTGAGTGCACATTAAGAAGAACAAGAAAGCTGCAAAATGTTTAGTTTTCAGAATGATTGTCTATAGGTTGTTTGTTACATTAAAGTTGATTAAAAAAAAAAAAGCTTTGAGTGTAGGTCACATGTTTCCTGTCTAGAGTCAGCGGAGGTCACATGTTTCCTGTCTAGAGTCAGCGGAGGTCACATGTTTTCTGTCTAGAGTGGAGCTCCAGTCTGCAGTTAGACTACTTTGAGCTGATTTGAAAGCTGTGTCCTAAGCTCCACCTTCACTAACTATGAAGTGGCTTTTACACAGCACAGGCAATGAACTGAATCACTTTAATGATTAAATTCACCCAGTTCACTGCAGAGAGTCGAGTCAGTGATTCCCTAGCCAAGCCTAGTCTTCAGTGTCCCAGGCTTCTTGCGTTCATAATTTCATTGCGCTTCCTATTGCTAGCTGTCTTGGCTGTTCTCTTCTTGCTGACTAACAGCGACAGCAGTTACTATGACGACCGCCGGGGAGCGCGAATATCAGTTTGTCATATTTGGGGCTTCGGGGTTTACTGGGCAGTTTGTGGTAGAGGAAGTATCTCGAGCTGCTGATGGGGATGAATTCAGGGGTCCTGGTCTCCGCTGGGCAGTGGCGGGGAGGAACAAGGAAAAACTGGAGGAAGTGCTGCAGAGAGCCGCAGACAGGCTGGGTAAGGATCTCACAAGTTCACAGATATTGCAGAGAAAACCGGGTTTTAATTAAAGGGACACTAAACCCCCAAAAAATATTTCATGATTGAGATAGAGAAAACAATTTTAAACAACATTCCAATTTACTTCTATTATCTAATTTGCTTCATTCTTTAGATATCCTTTTTAGAAGAAATAGCAATGCACATGGGTGAGCCAATCACACAAGGCATTTGTGTGCAGCCACCAATCAGCAGCTACTAAGCCTATCTAGATATGCTTTTCGGCAAAGGATAACAGGAAAATGAAGCAAATTAGATAATAGAAGTAAATTAGGTTGTTTAACCCCTTAATGACCACAGCACTTTTCCATTTTCTGTCTGTTTGGGACCAAGGCTATTTTTACATTTTTGCGGTGTTTGTGTTTAGCTGTAATTTTCCTCTTGCTTATTTACTGTACCCACACATATTATATACCGTTTTTCTCGCCATTAAATGGACTTTCTAAAGATACCATTATTTTCATCATATCTTATAATTTACTATAAAAATTTTTTATAAAATATGAGGAAAAATGGAAAAAAACACACTTTTTCTAACTTTGACCCCAAAAATCTGTTACACATCTACAACCACCAAAAAACACCCATGCTAAATAGTTTCTAAATTTTGTCCTGAGTTTAGAAATACCCAATGTTTACATGTTCTTTGCTTTTTTTGCAAGTTATAGGGCCATAAATACAAGTAGCACTTTGCTATTTCCAAACCACTTTTTTTCAAAATTAGCGCTAGTTACATTGGGACACTAATATCTTTCAGGAATCGCTGAATATCCCTTGACATGTATATATTTTTTTTTTAGTAGACATCCCAAAGTATTGATCTAGGCCAATTTTGGTATATTTCTTCCACCATTCCCCCGCCAAATGCGATCAAATACAAAAAATCGTTCACTTTTTCACAAACTTTCGGTGTCTCACTGAAATTATTTACAAACAGCTTGTGCAATTATGGCATAAATGGTTGTAAATTCTTCTCTGGGATCCCCTTTGTTCAGAAATAGCAGACATATATAGCTTTGGCGTTGCTTTTTGGTAATTAGAAGGTCGCTAAATGCCACTGCGCACCACACATGTATTATGCCCAGCAGTTAAGGGGTTAATTAGGGAGCTTTTAGGGAGCTTGTAGGGTTAATTTTAGCTTTAGTGTAGTATAGTAGACAACCCCAAGTATTGATCTAGGCCAATTTTGGTATATTTCATGCCACCATTTCACCGCCAAATGCGATCAAATAAAAAAAAACGTTAAATTTTTCACAATTTTAGGTTTCTCACTAAAATGATTTACAAACAGCTTGTGCATATATGGCACAAATGGTTGTAAATGCTTCTCTGGGATCCCCTTTGTTCAGAAATAGCAGCCATATATGGCTTTGGCATTGCTTTTTGGTAATTAGAAGGCCACTAAATGCCGCTGCGCACCACACGTGTATTATGCCCAGCAGTGCAGGGGTTAATTAGGGAGCTTGTAGGGAGCTTGTATGGTTAATTTTAGCTTTAGTATAGTGTAGTACACAACCCAAAGTATTGATCTAGGCCCATTTTGGTATATTTCATGCCACCATTTTACCGCCAAATGCGATCAAATTAAAAAAAAAAAAAAAGTTATATTTTTCACAATTTTAGGTTTCTCACTGAAAACATTTACAAACAGTTTGTGCAATTATGGTACAAATGGTTGTAAATGCTTCTCTGGGATCTCCTTTGTTCAGAAATAGCAGACATATATGACTTTGGCGTTGCTTTCTGGTAATTAGAAGACCGCTAAATGCTGCTGCGCCTCACACGTGTATTATGGCTAGCAGTGAAGGGGTTAATTAGGGAGTTTGTAGGGAGCTTGCAGGGTTAATTTTAGCTTTAGTGTAGAGATCAGCCTCCCACCTGACACATCCCACCCCCTGATGCCTCCCAAACAGCTCCCTTCCCTCCCCCACCCCACAATTGTCCCCGCCATCTTAAGTACTGGCAGAAAGTCTGCCAGTACTAAAATAAAAGTACTAAAATAAAAAATTTACATATGCTACTGTGTAGGATCCCCCCTTTAGCCCCCAACCTCCCTGATCCCCCCAAAACCGCTCTCTAACCCTCCCCTCTGCCTTATTGGGGGCCATCTTGGGTACTGGCAGCTGTCTGCCAGTACCCAGTTTGCAAAAAAATATGTTTTATTTTATTTTTTACCCGGTTTTTCTGTAGTGTAGCTTCCCCCTCCCCACAGCCCAACACCCACCACCTAACTGATTTATTTTTTTCGTTTGATTTATTTATTTTATGCTATTTTTTTATCATTTTCCTACAATTTTTTTCTGTAGTGTAGCGGTTCCCACCCGCTCCCTCCCCGTGCACGCGCTCGCCCCCCGCCCTCCCGTGCACGTGCGCGCCCCCTGGCCTCCCCGCCCACGATCCCGCCCCCCTCCACATCACGAAGGGCCATCGATGGCCGCCTCCCGGTCCGGCTCCCACCCACCAACGCTATAAGCCACCGATCTCCGGTGCAGAGAGGGCCACAGAGTGGCTCTCTCTGCACCGGATGGCTTAAAACGGTTATTGCAGGATGCCTCCATATCGAGGCATCACTGCAATAACCGGAAAGCAGCTGGAAGTGAGCAGGATCGCTTCCAGCTGCTTTCCACACCGAGGACGTGCAGGGTACGTTCTCAGGCGTTAACTGCCTTTTTTTTGAGGACGTACCCTGCACGTCCTCGGTCGTTAAGGGGTTAAAAATGCAAGCTCTTTCTAAATCATGAAAGAAAAAATGTGGGTTTCATGTCCCTTTAACTGTCAGACTGAGAAAGATGACGCATTATAGTTCTTTTTTGTAGTCAAGGGGTTAAAATAGACCCTGTGTGGTTGCAGAACATGCAATTTGATTAGTGTCAACACCACTATTTCATTTTAATATACATTTTAATATGAGGAGGGAATAATATGATGTGCTTTGAGTAACCTGAGTGCTGATTAATGGGACTATTTATTCAGGTGCATCAGTAATGGGTGTAACTTTTAAAGCAACCACTCTTGATAATTGTGAACAATCTTTTTCTTAACTTCTTTTTAAAGGATTGATTATTATAGGATTAATTTGTGTACAAGACTTCAAAAAAAATAATAATTCTTTAGCTGTGCACAATTATTTATAGCAGAACTTTTCCTTTAATAATAATCACCAACATGTTTAAAATCTAAATTTAATAACATTTATTTATGGGCCCTCACGTGGCCCTTCCATCTCTTCTCCCTCATACCCCCTTCTTAATTTTCTCTAATGGTTTGCAGTCCAAGAGTGGCTGCTGTGTCACATAGAGGGGAATTAATTATTTGTCATTTAGACTTACTATAGAAAGGCACATTCTTGTTCATATATAGAGTAAAAATGAGGTTTCTGGCATGTAATTATACTTGTTATTGTATTCATGCACATTGTGTTTTCCTAAGATTACTATGTCCTGCTCTAATACTGTGCTGTTGATTATTGCATTGTAAGTCATTCTTGATGGTCATGTATGTGAAAGTTAAACCTCAATAAAAATCTTTATTAAAAAAAAATAATAAAAAAAAATAAAAAATTTAAATTTAAATAAATAAACCCACATTACAACAAGCAGGAAATTACCCTTTAAGGACACAGCTTTCAGTTTGCTCAATTGTTTTTTGACGGAAAAATTCCGTCATATGTCCTTAAGAGGTTAAAGAGACATTGAACTCATGGGTACAACTATAATAGCATTGTTACTACTAACCATGCTATCTGTTTTCCTCCTCTTACTGCTACCTTTCAAAGTCATTCTCTCCTTTTTTTTTCTTTTTCTTTTTTTTTTTAACCCCTTACAATTATCAGTATTGAAGCTCTGCATCTTCTCACTGGGTGCCACTATCTTGGATTGTGTATTTGTTTTGTAACTTTTAAAGCGAATGTAAACTTTAATGAATTAAAAGCCAGTATCAAATAATACTTTTAAAAACAGGTGCACTTTAATTCATTAAAGTTCACAATGATGCTTTTTTTTTTTTTTTTTTTTGCAAAGCTTTATTTGGAAAATCAAAATAACAATAATGGTACAGGAGCCACTGAACAATCGAGGCTGTGCACAAGGACAACATAGTAGATTTTAGGACATAACTCAAGTGTCTCTACATTACTCTGTGTAGTCTCTTGAGGCCAAAGGGCCGCAGATGCCTACTGTGGCATATTAATGTCCCTGCTCGTCCGTAGGCAGAAGTTGTCATTAGGTCATACATCCAGGCTCCTGCAACTTGTAGCCTCTTTGCAATGGTTTTAACTTTTCTTTACTGTTTAGCTTTGTATCTTTAACTTTGGTTTAATAAATATGAACTTAACAAAAGTTTCAGTCTGTTTCCTTTACATGTTACATATCTTTATGGGGGGGGGGGGGGGAATCTGTGAGGAGGGGTAGGTGGGGCACGGTGAAGGGTGAGGTCCAGGGGAGGGGAATGGTTTCATCTTAGAGGATGGGGAGAGGTTGGAAAGGGATGAGGGGAAGTGGGAGGTAGGTACAGGATCGAAGGGAAGTCTAAGGGAGTATTGCAGACTGCCACAGGTGGAGGGGGTATGATCGTTGCATTTGGTGTACAAACCCCGTAGTAGTAGAGAAGTGGGTTGGAGGGTTTAGAGTGGGGTATCTTTCCATGTCAAGGACATGTATGTCAAGTTTCCCTATTTTGGTGTAGTGGTATCTCTCTAGTTGTAGTTGTGTGGTGACAAGGTTTTCCCAGTCAAGTTTGAAGGTACTGTCTGAGTCTTCCATTTCTTAGGGATCAGTGCTTTGGCACCGATAAGCATTGTGATAAATAGGGGTCTGTCATGTTGATGGTTGAACTTCGGGAGGTCTAGATAGAGTAATGTTGAGGCTGCCGGTTGTATAGAAAGTTGGAGTTTTTTGTTAATTATCTCGAACACCTCGTTCCAGAAGTCTCTTATTTTGGGGCAATTCCACCATATGTGCAACCACAATGATGCTTATTTTTAAAAATACTTTTGCGTTATGGTAGACATAACGCTGATCCTCAGCCCGCATCTCCTGCTTTCATTAGCATATAGATTACAAATCCGGGCTCCTCCAATCATTGCGGTGCCCCACGAGCTGGACGCCAAAGGGGGCACACAACGATTGGCGCAAGCTGGGTTAGTAATCGTTCTGCTAACTACAGCAGGAGGAGTATGTTTACCAAAACACAAAGGTCAATATTTTGAAAAATAAGCATCTTTTTAAACTTTAATGAATTAAATTGCCCCTGTTTTTAAGATTATTTTTTGATGCTGGCCTTTAATTCATTAACGTTTATATTCACTTTAAACAGTGAAAAAAAGTGCAACAATGTAACAATTCCTTTCTCTATTATGTGAGAAAGTGCAAGCAACAATACAGGTGCTACAAGATGGAGATGCCGAGTATGAAATATAGAGCTTTAGTAGATGGATTCTGTAATTAGTTAAAATAAGAGAATGGTTTTAAACATGGTACAGGAGGAAATACATAAGTATAGTAAGCAGTAACCATCCTACTGTAGTTGTACTCCGCTGTTTAATGTCCCTTTAATCATCTTTGGTGGGCAGTGGAGAGGTCTTACACTAACAGACACAAAGGGTAGGATTCTCTAGCTGAATCACGCTCTCCAAACTGTGGCATTCTTCCATATAGACACACATGCGGTGGGAGTGTCGGTCAGGTGCTTAGGGAATAGCCCCAGTATAGGCTCAATCCAAATGTGACATCACACAATCCAGACACTGAAGAAACTCCAACCAAACATTCAAAGCAAAATCAGTTCTTTTTTATTCAAAGATAAAAACACACAGGGACACAACAGTATCCAGTAACAAGGGGATAGGACCACCATAGCCCACCTGTATCATACGTGTTTCGCGCCTCCCAGGCACTTATTCACTGATGTTATCTGGGAGGCACAAAACACATGATACGGGTGGGCTATGGTCCTCCTATCCCCTTGTTACTGGATACTGTTGTGTCCCTGTTTTTATCTTTGAATAAAGATGAACTGATTTTGCTTTGAATGTTTGGTTGGAGTTACTTCAGTGCTGGGATTGTGTGATGTCTCAAGGTCTTACACTAGTCAGGTTATTTCCATGGTATTGGTAAGTAGTAACTAGCTTTACTATGAGCCATGTTGCTGAGGGCCCTATGATCTAAAGCTCTCTGCTCTGTTAGATTAGCTTAGAAGCATCATCAGTACTGTGAGGTCGCTCAAATTCAGAAAGGCAAATTTTAGCTTTAGTGCTGTTTGTCTTACTATGCAGGGTCCTGGATAAGAAGAACACCTACATTGCAATTTAATGCTCAATAAAAAAATAAATAGATTTTGTGTGATTTTTTTTTCTCCCCACTCAGACAAGTTTTTGATCATCAAGCTCAAACTGACAAAAGGGCCTTATGATCAAAAACTTGCCGTCATGAAAAGAAATCACTCGGTGTCACAGAACTTCAAAGACCATAAGTGGGTGCCATTATAATAATATATAATGGGATGGGAGCAAAATGCATATGCATCAAAATGTGCTGTGAGAGAACAGAACCATGCCGCCACGCATCTCTGTTTAGTAGGATCACAATTTTGTGAAGGATGAAAGAAAAATGACAAGTTGATATAAGAAAAGGGCCCACTGGAAAAAATTGGTACTTTTTTGTTGTTTTTTTTTAAAGGGACATTAAACACTGAATACATGCTAGATAGAATGATGCATTCAAAGAAAAGATAAGTCCATGAGTAACATGTAGATGTATTTTTTAAAGTTTCATTAGTTGTTTAAAAAGTGACAACATAAGTGTAAAGTTTAGTGTCTATAAAACACTGGGAGCTGCCATGTTGTAATTTGTGTTACCTTCTCTGCTGTGGCCAATTAGGGACAGTTATACACAGGTCACTAGAGTGTGCAGCCAATGGTTGTGCTGGATTTAACAGTGTTCTGCACCTCCATTTCTAACAGGAACTGAAAAGCTCACAATTTCAGAATGGAAATACAGGCAAAGAGGACAAAATAAATGATGAAAGTATATTGCAGAGTTGTTTTATATATATATATATAGTTTATCATTTTATATTACCATCTCAAAGTGTTTAATGTCCCTTTAAGTTCCTAGATTACTCCCTTTTTATTCCCCTTTTGCCACACACAAAGGAATTTTAATCACTGACAGTTTATCTTTAAAGATGAGCTTGCTTCCAGACTATATATGGCTTATGTATCATAAGTTTATATTGAATATGTGTTTAATAAATAGACTAAAAACTAACCATTCCATAAGTCTATATGGGAGCATATATATTTTCTAAATCAATAGAACTGAGTGGAAGCAATTCCACCGCAGAGCCTTATTGGAAAATGTAGGGAGGTTCTTGAAGGGACGGTAAAGTCAAAATTAAACTTTTATTATTATTTAGATATAGCATTCAATAATAAACAGCTTTCCAATTTCTACTTAATTTGCTTCGTTCTCTTGGAATCCTTTGTTTAAAAGCATACTTAGGTAGGCTTAGGAGAAATACTGCTTCAGAGCTAGCTGCTGATTGTTGTCTATATGCTGCCAGTAGTGCATTGCTACTCCTTCATTTTACTTTGACTTTAATATTCTTTTAAAGTCAACCCTGGTTTGTCAATGTGCTTAACTGGTATAAAAAGTTGGTAAAGATTTCTTATGTGTAGGGAAGGATTTGGTAATGCTGACAAATTTATTTTTGCATTCCACTTACAGATTCTCTGAGGTAATGTGGAATGATTTAGCAGATTTTAGATTGTGTGATAAGAAGCTGATGCAATACGAACTTGTGTTTTTATTGCTCTAATTTTCACATGCTCTGTATTTAAATAAATATTGCTTAGTCTGTTGGTTTTTTTTTTTGTTTTTTTTAATACGTGGCAACCAGAGCCATAAATTCACAACAAATTAGCTGGAGTGACTCGGATTAGAATATTTTTTAATAACTCTTTTCTCTACATTTATAAAATGTATCATACAGTATAATTATTAAAGTCTGCTTTTTGACTTGTCAGGTACAAAAAAGAGAGAGAAGTTTGACAGTACCCAGCACTCACAAAACACTATATAGTAACAATATGCATTGAAAACCGGATTGTGTCCAGAACTGGTTATTAAAACGTAACTTTTACTAATGATAGAATAAAATAAAAAAGGTTGGTAAATAGTACCAAATGTATAACATAAATATGTGAGACATACATTTTAAAACTTAGATTAAGAAACAGATCAGGACTGTGTGTGTGAGACTTCAAAAACAGAATTACTTCCCTGGGTAATAGTTCAAATACACCGTAACCTTCAGGGCTCAGAGAATACACGGATTGCTCTAAAGCTAATCTAAAAAGGGGATTGACCCCAACAACATTACCTAATCTGAGCAATACTGGTATCTAGAGCAGGAGAGGAAACGGTTTATAAATGACTGATTAAGGAAGGCAATTGCCACATCAATATAAGCTTAGAAAAGTCCCAGGTAAACACAAATTAGCAAGTCTCATGCACACAGACAAGGCCTTTTTGACTTGTCAGCATTAAGAGTGTATCTGCTTTGTAAAGACTATTTTAACATGTTTGTAATTCTGTACCAGTCACTATTTTTTATTTTTCTTGGCCTTTCTTAGCTAAGCCACAGCTGAAGACCGAGATTGGCATTATAATCTGTGATGTAAACGACCCCCCTTCCCTGGCAGAGATGTGTAAAAAGGCCTCTGTTGTTCTCGATTGTGTGGGACCAGTAAGTATTAAACAGCTGGGTGAAGGAAAGAACTATTTTTTTTTTTTTGTTCTTTTGCAGCCTTATTAGATTAATATATAAATTGTTAAAGGGACAGTCTAGTCAAATTAACCCCTTAACGACCAAGGACGTACGCCATACGTCCTCAAAAAAATACAGTTAATGACAGAGGACGTGTGGCATACGTCCTTGGTCTGGAAAGCAGCTGGAAGCGATCCTGCTCGCTTCCAACTGCTTTCCGGTTATTGCAGTTATGCCTCGATATCGAGGCATCCTGCAATAACCCCCCTTGGCCATCCGATGCAGAGAGAGCCACTCTGTGGCCCTCTCTGCACCGGACATCGGTGACCGGTATCGTTGGTGGGTGGGAGCAAGTCTGGGAGGCGGGTGGGCAGCCATCGATGTGCCGAGTGGAGGGGGGCGGAACAGATGGGAGCGCGCACGGGGGGCGGCGGTGGCGGGGCGGCGCGTGCATGGGGCGGGAGCAGGAGGGAACCGCTACACTGCAGAAAAACAAAGTTAACCCCTTAATGACAGAGGACGTACCAGGTACGTCATAGAAAAAACTCCCTTAGTGACAATTGACGTACCTGGTACGTCCTCTGTTGTCTGAAGTGCTGGAAGCGATCACGATCGCTTCCAGCTGCTTCCAAGGGATTGTAGTGATGCCTCAATATTGAGGCATCACTGCAATCCCCTATTTTACATACCGATTCAGAAAGGGCCACTGTGTGGCCCTTTCTGAACCAGCACTGATACTAACAAATTCGTTGGTTGTTGTTTGCTGCCTTAATCTCTAGCAGCCTCCTTATATTTCCCAAAGCGATCTTACCTAGTCTGCATTTTTTACCCGAGCGGCGATTGCGGCCGGGGGGGGCGGGGGGGCGCGTGCGCGTGCACGCAAATTATGCCGATAATGAAAGAGAAAAAAAAAAAGACCAATGTGGAAGCAGGGGGATCTTAGCTCTTTAGTAAGGGATCTGGGAGGGGGAGGGATGTAGATCGTTTAGGGGGGCCAGCTACACTACAGAAAACAAGTATTAAATAGAAAAAAGTAAAAAAAAAAGACAGCTGCCAGTACCCAAGATGGCGGCAAATAGTTAGAGGGGGAGGTTTAGAGAGATGTATTGGGGGGATCAGGGAGGTTGTGGGGTAAGGGGGGATCCATCACTGCAGACTGTATGAAAAAATTAAAAAAATAATAATAAATTATTTTTATTTCAGTACTGGCAGACTTTCTGCCAGTACTTAAGATGGCGGTGACAATTGTGAGGTGGGGGAGGGAAGAGAGCTGTTTGAGGGGGGTCAGGGGGGGATCAGGGGGTGGGATGTGTCAGGTGGGAGGCTGATCTCTACGCTAAAGCTAAAAATTAACCCTACAAGCTACCTAATTAACCCCTTAACTGCTGGGCATATTACAAGTGTGGTGCGCAGCAGTATTAAACGGCCTTATTATTACCAAAAAGCAACGCCAAAGCCATATATGTCTGCTATTTCTGAACAAAGGGGATCCCAGAGAAGCATTTACAACCATTTGTGCCATAATTGCACAAGCTGTTTGTAAATAATTTCAGTGAGAAACCTAAAATTGTGAAAAATTTAAGTTTTTTTTTTTATTTGATCGTATTTGGCGGTGAATCAATACTTTGGGATGTCTTCTAAATATAAATATATACATGTCAAGGGATATTCAGGTATTCCTGAAAGATATCAGTGTTCCAATGTAACTAGCGCTAATTCTGGAAAAAAGTGGTTTGGAAATAGCAAAGCGCTACTTGTATTTATGGCCCTATAACTTGCAAAAAAAGCAAAGCACATGTAAACATTGGATATTTCTAAACTCAGGACAAAATTTAGAAACTATTTAGAATGTTTTTTTTTTGGTGGTTGTAGATGTGTAACAGATTTTGGGGGTCAAAGTTAGAAAAAGTGTGTTTTTTTTCAATTTTTTCCTCATATTTTACATTTTTTTATAGTAAATTATAAGATATGATGAAAATAATGGTATCTTTAGAAAGTCCATTTAATGGCGAGAAAAACGGTATATAATATGTGTGGGTACAGTAAATGAGTAAGAGGAAAATTACATCTAAACACAAACACTGCAGAAATGTAAAAATAGCCATTGTCATTAAGGGTAAGAAAATTGAAAAATGGTCCGGTCATTAAGGGGTTAATAAAAGGAAAAAAAAATTTTTTTTAAAAAAATTAAATAATCATCTAAGGGATCTGGAAGGGGTGAGGGGTTGGTCTTGGGGGGGGGGGAGCTACACTACAGAAAAGGGCAATTAAAAAAAAAAAAACATACTTTTTTTACTAAACTGGGTACTGGCAGACAGCTGCCAGTACCCAAGATGGCGCCCATTAAGGCAGAGGGGGAGGGTTAGAGAGCTGTTTGGTGGGGGATCAGTGAGGTTGGGGGCTAAGGGGGGATCCTACACAGCAGCATATGTAAATATGCTAAAAAAAAAAAAGTGCAAATATAGCTTTTATTTTAGTACTGGCAGAGACAATTGTGGGGTGGGGGAGGGAAGAGAGCTGTTTGGGAGGGATCAGGGGGTCTGATGTTTCAGGTGGGAGGCTGAGCTCTACACTAAAGCTAAAATTAACCCTGCAAGCTCCCTACAAGCTACATAATTAACCCCATCATGCTAGCCATAATACACGTGTGATGCGCAGCGGCATTTGGCGGCCTTCTAATTACCAAAAAGCAACGCCAAAGCCATATATGTCTGCTATTTCTGAACAAAGGGGATCCCAGAGAAGCATTTACAACCATTTGTGCCATAATTGCACAAGTTGTTTGTAAATAATTTCAGTGAGAAACCTAAAGTTTGTGAAATGGGGAACGTTTTTTTTATTTGATCGCATTTGGCGGTGAAATGGTGGCATGAAATATACCATAATGGGCCTAGATCAATACTTTGGGTTGTCTACTACACTAAAGCTAAAATTAACCCTACAAGCTACATAATTAACCCCTTCACTGCTGGGCATAATACATGTGTGGTGCGCAGTTGCATTTAGCGGCCTTCTAATTACCAAAAAGCAATGCCAAAGCCATATATGTCTGCTATTTCTGAACAAAGGGGATCCCAGAGAAGCATTTACAACCATTTGTGCCATAATTACACAAGCTGTTTGTAAATGATTTCAGTGAGAAACCTAAAATTGTGAAAAATTTAACTTTTGTTTTAATTTGATCGCATTTGGAGGTGAAATGGTGGCTGGCATGAAATATACCAAAATTGGCCTAGATCAATACTTGGGGTTGTCTACTACACTACACTGTCTGCTATTATGTCTGCTATTTCTGAACAAAGGGGATCCCAGAGAAGAATTTACAACCATTTAAGCCATAATTGCACAAGCTGTTTGTAAATCATTTCAGTGAGAAACCAAAAGTTTGTGAAAAAAGTAGTGAAAAAGTGAACGATTTTTTGTATTTAATCGCATTTGGCGGAGAAATGATGGCATGAAATATACCAAAATGGGCCTAGATCAATACTTTGGGATGTCTACTAAAAAAAAAAATATACATGTCAATGGATATTCAGAGATTCCTGAAAGATATCTGTTCTAATGTAACTAGCGCTAATTTTGAAAAATAATGGTTTGGAAATAGTGCTACTTGTATTTATTGCCCTATAACTTGCAAAAAAAGCAAAGAACATGTAAACATTGGGTATTTCTAAACTCAGGACAAAATTTAGAAACTATTTAGCATGGGTGTTTTTTGGTGGTTGTAGATGTGTAACAGATTTTGGGGGTCAAAATTAGAAAAAGTGTGTTTTTTTTTTTTTTCCATTTTTTCCTCATTTTATATATTTTTTTTTTATAGTAAATAAAATAATGGTATCTTTAGAAAGTCTATTTAATGGCGAGAAAAACGGTATATAATATGTATAGGTTCAGTAAATGAATAAGAGGAAAATTACAGCTAAACACAAACACAGCAGAAATGTAAAAATAGCCTTGGTCCCAAACGGACAAAAAATGGAAAAGTGCTGTGGTCATTAAGGGGTTAAACTTTCACGATTCAGACCATGCAATTTTAATCAAATTTCCAATTTACATTTATCATCAAATTTGCTTTGTTCTTTTGGTAATCTTTGTTGAAAGCTAAACCTAGGTAAGTTCAAAAGCTAATTTTGAAGCCCTTGAAGGGCACCTGTTGGTGCATTTTGACAGTTTTTCACAACTAGACAGCGCTAGTTCACGTGTGCCAAATAGATAGCAATGACTGGCAAAAAGCAAGTCTGTCAAAGAACTCAAATTCGGGGTCAGTCTGCAGAAGCTTAGATACAAGGTAATCGCAGGTAAAAAGTATATTAATATAACACTGGTGGTTATGCAAAACTGGAGAAAGGGTTATAAAGGGATTATCTATCTTTTTAAACAATAAAAAAATCTGGAGTAGACTGTCCCTTTAAACACTGTTGTAACTTCACCCTATAAAACTTTTTTAGTTTGTCAGACTGAAATGGGTTGATATTTTGTACCCAGCCTCTGTGCACATATAAATATGCTCAAAACTACAGTATTTGTTATGCACTTATCTGAATGTGCTAAGATAGCACTACCCCTCCAAATTGTACACCTTATGTTATTTATCGATAAAACACTCTGGCTTGCTCAAATTCTATATTGAATAGATATGGATAATGCTCAGAATATTAACGACTTACATATTGTTACTACACTCCATTATTTAGGGCTAGATTTATCAAAGCTGAGGCGTACAGGGGCGCATATACGCGCCTCTGTACACCTCAGCACGCCTGTGGCGGGGCAAAATTACCCGCAGGTAATCACCATTGCACACGAGCGCAATCCCACGCACAGCCAATCACGCGCGGGCAAGAGCTGTCAATCTCCTAGGTCGGACTCGACCGTGGAGATTGAATTTCGCGACCTTAGAGGTGGCAAATAAGTTAGGGAAGCGACGGTCTGGGGTGACCGCTACTTGTTAAATTATGGCAAGCAAGTTCTTGTGTGAACTTACAGCCGTAGGGCTTTGATAAATCGAGCCCTTAGTGCTTACCATGAGAGAATTTTCCAAATTAAATTCACCAAATAAATATATGGTATTAATATATTCTCTTGGGCTGTTGGATTTTAATTTTAAAATGTAATGCTTTTTAACATTTGATTGAAAACTTAAACTCAGGCAAGTTGTGTTCTGGTTTTGTTTTGTTTTTAGATATTGACTTTACAATTTTTCTGTGTGTGTAGTCTTTCCTACTGGATACCGCCATCTTGGAGAGTAGGTATTTTTGCACCCTGTGACAGAATTGGTGCAAATTTTTTCAGACCAGTGATGTTGCTGGCTGTTTGACAGCTGTATTGTGCACTTCTGGTTTGTGTGCATGATACAGAGCAAGGACCTAACATTTTTGCAGTGCTGCATTGCTCTACATTATTCCTGTGGCTTTTTATTATATATGTTATGTAATATTTACACTGTGTGTAAAAACTGCACATATGTAAAGTTCTTGCTCGGTATTATGTGTGCTAACCAGAAGTGCCCGATTCAGCTGTGAAAAAGCCATATCCTTGATCTGTGAATGGTCAGCACTTCTATCACATGGCGCAGGAGTATTCCAGATGGAGGCGCTAAATATGAAAATGCAGAGCTTCAGCAACCAGTACCTTTTTAAAGGATTAACATTGGAAGAATAGCTCTGAAAAAAGCTGCAGTATGGCGAGTAGTAAACATTGTAGTTGTGTCCAGCAGTTTTTCATCTGTTAAAATGTATACATTTTTATTGAAGTAAAATTGCATATTTTTTGCCTTATACCACCCCAATCATAATAAACATAACTGGCTTTAGTGTTTCAATTACGTAAATCTTTACTATAGTAACCATTAAATAACTTCTGGATTTAAAAAACAAAACTTTATTATCACAGTTTACTTATCTGAATGGTTAAAATACTCTTATCTGAAAATAGTAATATATATTGGTTGTAACTGAAACAATATCTCATTATATATTTCTTTTAAAACACAACTGTCAGTAATGCCCATTACATTTGTCCAAATTTGAATACCAAAACATCAAAATCAAACGCAGTAACAAATTATCAACGTATATTCAGATAGAGCATGCAATTTTAAGCAACTTTCTAATTTACTCCTATTATCAAATTCTTTTCATTCTCTTGGTATCTTTATTTGAAATGCAAGAATATAAGTTTAGATGCCGGCCCATTTTTGGTGGACACACTGTTGTTCTTGCTGATTGGTGGGTAAAATTCACTTACCAATAAACAAGTGCTTTCCATGGTTCTGAACCAAAAAATAGCTTAAAGGGACACTCAAGTTAAAATTAAACTTTCATTATTCAGATCGAGCATGCCATTTTAAACAACTTTCCAATTTACTTCCATTAAAGGGATAGTATACACTCATTTTCATATAACTGCATGTAATAGACACTACTATAAAGAATAAGAGGCACAGATACTGATATAACAATCCAGTATAAAACTGTTTAAAAACTTACTTAGAAGCTTCCAGTTTAACTCTGTTGAAAAGGTTGCTGGAAAGCCCACTCCCCCTTCTTTTGCATATGAAAGACCCTTTACACAAACAGGAGCAAGCTGGAGAAGGTAGCTGACGGTATTCACATAAAACTTTGGGGCTTGGTTAGGAGTCTGAAAATCAGAACAGTTATTTAAAAATAATCAAAACTATAATTTTTTTGTAAAAAATCTTTATGGGCTATTTAAATAGATCATCTACAAAACATTTATGCAAAGAAAAAATGAGTGTATAATGTCCCTTTAACTAAATATGCACAGTCTTTTTATATTTAAACTTTTTGAGTCACCAGCTCCTACTGAGCATGTGCAAGAATAAGTGTGTATGCATTTGTGAATGGCTGATGGCTGTCACATGGTATGTGTATGCATTTGTGATTGGCTGATGGCTGTCACATGGTACAGGGGGAGTGGAAAAAGACATAACTTTTAAAATTGTCAGAAAAAAAATCTACTGTTCATTTGAAGTTCAGACTAAGTGCTATTGCATTGTCTTGTTATCTTGCATTTGTTGATTATGCAAATCTACTGTGTTGACTGGTCCTTTAAATGCCTTCTTTTTCAAATAAAGTTAACAAGAGAACCAAGAAAAATTGATAATGTGTAAATTAAAAAAATGCTTAAAATTGTATGCTCTATCTGAATCACGAAAGAAATAATTTGAGTTCAGTGTCCCTTTAACAATAATTCTCTATTACAATCTTCTTAATTTCATGCTGTTTATCATTATTTGTTTCATATTCCCTTCAATCATTGAATTACACTGTTTGTAATGAAGACATGGTTACAATCCTTTTTTTTTTTTTCCTTCTAGTTTATCTCTATGGGGCTGATTTAACATGCAGCAGTTTCTGCGTGAGCCGGAAACCTATAAGTTTAGAAGGCCTTAGGACCACTGCTCCTTAACTTGTCCACCACCTCTGAGGCGGCAGATAGCAATCATCCCGATTAGATACGATCTGGATGATTGACACCCCCTGCTAGCGGCCGATTCGCCGCAAATCTGCAGGGGGCGGCATTGCACAAGCATTTCACTAGAAATGCTTGTGCAATGTTAAATGCCAACAGCATATGCTGTCGGTATTTAGCAATGTCGGGCGGACATGATCCGCTACAGCGGATCATATCTGCCCGCATTATAATCGGTCCCTAAGGATTTAAATTTCACAGTTTGACTTCTTGGCAGGGATAGAGTTAAAGACCCCTTTCAGGATAGAATAGTTTGATTAGTGCTTTTAACATTATTTTTTAAATTATTATAAATTGTAGTACCCAAAAATTGACTAAAGATTCTGTCAAGCTAAATTGTAAATAGTTTCTGTTAATATAGTCTACAAAATCATTTAATGACTCATTTTTTTCACCAAGAAAGCATCTAGCTAATCAATTGTGTGCATGCCATATTTTATAAAAATTAGTGCATTTTTTTAGCTGTAGGTTTGGCTAATCATTTTCAATGTTAAATGGGGAATTGTGCTTTTTTTTAAGATTTAAAGGGACTTGAAACCAAAACATTTTGTTTCATGATTCAGATAGAGAATACAATTTTAAACAACATTCCAATTTAGTTCTATGATCTAATTTGCGTCATTCTTTAGATATCCTTAGCTGAAGAAATAGCAATGCACATTGGTGAGCCAATCACATGGGGCATCTATGTGCAGCCACCAATAAGCAGCTATTGAACCTATTTAGATATGCTTTTCAACAACGGATATCAAGAGAATGGAGCAAGTTAGTTAATAGAAGTAAATTGGAAAGTTGTTTAAAAGTGCGTGCTCTTTTTAAATCACGAAAGAAAAAATTTGTGTTTCACGTTTTTTAAAAAAAAAAATAACTCCAGAAAGGGACACTGAACCCAATGTTTTTCTTGTGTGATTCAGATAGAGCATGCAATTTTAAGCAACTTTCTAATTTACTCCTAGTATCTATTTTTCTTATTTCTCTTGCTAATTTTATTTGAAAAAGAAGGCATCTAAGCTTTTTTTTTATTTATTTATTTTTTTCCAGACTCGGGACAGCACTTTTTTTTTTTTTTATTGGTGGATGAATTTATCCACCAATCATCAAGGACAACCCAGGTTCACCAAAAATGGGCCGGCATATAAACTTATATTCTTGCATTTCAAATAAAGATACAAAGAGAATGAGGACAATTTGATAATAGGAGTAAATTAGAAAGTTGCTTAAAATTGCATTCTCTATCTGAATCATGAAAGAAAAAATTTGGGTTCAGTGTCCCTTTAACAATTTTATTTTAAATGTCAGCATTTCCAGAGGGTGTTCACAACACTAAGTAACAAAGAAATTGGTTCATGCAAAGTTAACTGCATCTGAGAAACATGCAACAGTCTAGCAACCTTACATTTTCAAATCAGTATTTTTTTTTTTCCTGCTCTTTATGAATAAATAATATATCTTCAGTTACTAAATAATAAAATAGCCCATTGTATTGAAAGAAAGTCTTCTGTTGCTGCGTCTAGCGGGACTCTGCACCATGTCCTGTGTTAATTTGAGCATTGCTGTGTGTGAAATGTTTAAATATGATCTTTGTGCATCAGAGCACAGTGACTTAGTATTGCTCAAAAGCAGACTGAACTCTCTTATCGTTCACTCACCAGCTCTAATCAGCTTTATGGTGACTGTGCTTTGTAGGGCAAAGTTCTAGTATTTCAGTTTCATGTGTTACATAATCCTGGCTAAGGTTCAATTCTAATTTCAAATATGTGCTATTACTTTTTTTTTTAAATTTGGGAGTGGTTTCCCTACTAGCAGAATACTTTTTTTTTAAAACCCCTTTGTTTGGGTTAAAGGGATATGAACCCCCCCCCCCCAATTTTATTTTGTTTATTTTCAGACAGAGCATAGAATTTTAAACAAGTTACCAGCTTACTTCTATTATCAAATTTTGCTTTGTTCGCATGGTATTCTTTATTGAAAAGCTACCTAGGTAGTTTTCAGTAGCACTACATGACAGGAAATAGTCATCTAGTGCTCTTGCAAATCAATATAATTGTTGCAAAAATGCTGCTTTATAGGGCTTCAGACACATGCACGCTCCTGAGTTTACTAGGGGTGTTGAAAATGATCGTTAGTCCGATGCAGACTTAAACGATTCTGCATCGATGCACTGAAGTTAAGAATCAATTCCAGAGTGACGTCATCACACAAGGACACATGACCCCGCGCACATTATACCGACGCACCAAGCCCTGCACCCGTTCGTTTGCCGTGCTCTCGCTGCTTTTATTGGCTGGGACAGGTATAGCGGGTTAGATTGTGTCTGGAGCTGTCATTGACTGCGCTTCCTCTCGGTATTGGCGGTCAGTTACGGCGTTTGCCCACGGATGGTTGTACTGGTGTCAGCAGCAAGTCAGCAGCAAGTCCTGGCGGTGCAGTCTCTGAGTTGAATGAGAGAGTAGGGTTATAGAACACAGGCCACATGATAAACAATAACCCTCAATTGTTGTGCATTGCGGGATCTGTGTTCTATAATCCTACTCTCTCATTCACCTCAGAGACATTAGAGAAGTTTGACTACCCCATAGCCCACACTGTGTGAATCACAGAAGTTGGATACATTCACAGGCTACATCATATGCAATTTAATGGTTGTGTTTCCCCATGTATCCAGTTAGATTATGATTTTGACAACATACTATTATTTTTAAATTTTAAGATCTTTAGAGCTGTGATATGTGTCACTGCATTTTTATTTGCTCTTGCTGTGTTAAAAGCCAGTATTCCCTTTATATTTACAACAAAGTGGCAGAGTGTGGCTGGCTGCATGCATGTGCATTGTCCTTTCACAAACCCTACTGATCTGAATGTTTCAAGTTTGACTTTTATCACCCATTAAATACTCAGATGTGCAAGAATTGACATCTTTAGGGGTCTTATGATATTTAAACTTCTTCTTATTTTTCTATTATAACAGAATCTGTTTCAGTCCTCATGATTCAATAAAGAATCTGATTGGCACAAACATATATGCAAGTAGGAAAATGAGAAAACCCCAAACAAGTGCATCTGATCAGAGAAAGAATGAGAACTGAGGAGTGTAGGATAGAGAAACAATGGCTTTATGGTATTTACTGCATAAGTGTATATGTATATATATATCTATCTATCTCACACAGTCCAAGTTACAGTGTTACCCTCCTAAGGTCGTATGCCTGGGTGCAAAAATGTATTGTATATTCCTCCTGAAAAATGCACTCACAGGACTCTTTTAAAGTGAACAAAAACTTGTCAATAAAAACAATTTTTTGTTCACTTTAAAAGAGTCCTGTGAGTGCATTGTCCAGGGTGTGTGTGTGTGTGTGTATGTATGTATGTATGTATGTGTGTGTGTATATGTGTGTGTATATATATATATATATATATATATATATATATATATATATATATATATATATATATATATATATATATATATATATATATATATATATATATATATATATATATATATATATAATCGTTGTATAATTAACAGGGAAGCATGATCAAAAACAAAAATATAGAAATAAAACTCACAGCAATACCGAGAGACCGAAGTGTGCAGAGCTTCCAAAACAAAATATCTAAGTGACACATGGGAAACCACTGAATTTACTCTCATGTATCAATAGATTGGCTTTAGGTAGATATGTGGCATACTAAAAGGTGTACAGCTTATTTTTTAACAATTTAACTAAAGATATAACGTTATTTTTATAGCAACTTGTGTTACAAAATTCAAAGCAAAAGGAATGACTGAGTGCTCATAAATAGATTAAATATTCTCCTCCTATACTCCTATTAATCTACATATCTTTAGAGATTGACAAAGACTTAAGAGTCTTTTTAGCTAACTAATATAACTAACCTTATCAAAGAGAAAACTGATAGGTCAAAAAATAATTTTTAGCCTAAAAAAGACCCATACTCAATTTTCTCATTTAAGCCAAGAGGGGACACTGTTTTTAGCACATACATCCATCTTGCTTCTTTCTTTAAGAGACATTTATTATTATCCCCTCCTCTACCACTTATTCCCTGATCTATTCCTACAAATTTTAAAGAGGTAGTGTTGCTGTCTAAAATGTCGCACTACACTAGTATCCCTTTCATAGAGGATATCATCCCTGTGCTCCTGTATCCTGTCCTTGAACATACGTTTCGTTTTCCCTACATAGAACAGGGGACAGGAGCATCGTAAAAGATATACTACTCCAATAG
This sequence comes from Bombina bombina, assembly GCF_027579735.1. Lineage (NCBI taxonomy): Eukaryota > Metazoa > Chordata > Amphibia > Anura > Bombinatoridae > Bombina > Bombina bombina. The sequence continues at coordinate 758,562,377 of NC_069502.1, read as the reverse complement.
TATTACAATTTGAAAAACATCTAATATTAGTTTCCCAATATTCGCAGAAAATGATTTGCATTTTAACATGTATGGACAGTACACACAGTGTCCACATGGAAAATTACCCTTCACTTGTTGATATCTATTTAACCAACATTTTTCAGGTTCAGACCTCACAAATCTACTTTTAACTAACTTATCTTTTAAGTTAGGAGATTTTTTTTGCAGTCAATAAGGGTTTACTTCCTATTTTTTCAACAATTCTCTCATCTAGGGATAACAAGTGCCAGTTGTGGGACAGAATGTCTCTTATATTTTGCCATTGGCAATTATAGGTAGTTATAAATCTTATATAATTGTCAGTCGTGACATTTTCTCCAACATAGGTGTGTCCGGTCCACGGCGTCATCCTTACTTGTGGGATATTCTCTTCCCCAACAGGAAATGGCAAAGAGCCCAGCAAAGCTGGTCACATGATCCCTCCTAGGCTCCGCCTTCCCCAGTCATTCTCTTTGCCGTTGCACAGGCAACATCTCCACGGAGATGGCTCAGAGTTTTTTGGTGTTTAAATGTAGTTTTTATTCTTCTATCAAGAGTTTGTTATTTTAAAATAGTGCTGGTATGTACTATTTACTCTGAAACAGAAAAGAGATGAAGATTTCTGTTTGTAAGAGGAAAATGATTTTAGCAACCGTTGCTAAAATCGATGGCTGTTTCCACACAGGACTGTTGAGAGGAATTAACTTCAGTTGGGGGAAACAGTGAGCAGACTTTGGCTGCTTGAGGTATGACACATTTCTAACAAGACTTGGTAATGCTGGAAGCTGTCATTTTCCCTATGGGATCCGGTAAGCCATTTTCTTAATTTTCAATATAAGAATAAAAGGGCTTCACAAGGGCTTTAAAGACTGGTAGACATTTTTCTGGTCCAAAACGATTACTTTATAAGCATATTTAATGGTTTATAACTTTGGAGAGTTATTTTAATCTTGGGAATTTTATTAAAAAAACGCCAGGCACTGTATTGGACACCTTTTTCACTGGGGGCCTTTTCTAGTCATAGGCAGAGCCTCATTTTCGCGCCACTAATGCGCAGTTGTTTTTGAGAAGCTAGGCATGCAGATGCATGTGTGAGGAGCTCAGATCCACTGAAAAAGCTTATTGAAGGCGTCATTTGGTATCGTATTCCCCTCTGGGCTTGGTTGGGTCTCAGCAAAGCAGATACCAGGGACTGTATAGGGGTTAAATGTAAAAACGGCTCCGGTTCCGTTATTTTAAGAGTTAAAGCTTTCAAATTTGGTGTGCAATACTTTTAAGGCTTTATGACACTGTGGTGAAATTTTGGTGAATTTTGAACATTTCCTTCATACTTTTGCGTATATTCAGTAAAAAAGTGTGTTCAGTTTAAAATTTAAAGAGACAGTAGCGGTTTTATTTTAAAACGTTTTTTGTGCTTTGTTATCAAGTTTATGCCTATTAACATGTCTGAACTATCAGATAGACGATGTTCTGTATGTTCGGAAGCCAAGGTTCCTCTCCATTTAAATATATGTGATGAATGTGACAAACAAAGTAGGGACAATGATGCCACTGATAATAATGTTGCCCAAAATGATTCCTTAAGTGAGGGGAGTAAGCATGGTACTGCATCATCTCCTTCTATGTCTACACCAGTCTTGCCCACTCAGGAGGTCCCTAGTGAATCTAGTGCGCCAATCCTCCTTACTAGGCAACAATTAACGGCTGTAATGGATAATTCTATTAAAAACATTTTAGCCAAAATGCCCACTTATCAGCGAAAGCGCGACTGCTCTGTTTTAGATACTGAAGAGCATGAGGACGCTGATGATAATGGTTCTGACATGCCCTTACACCAGTCTGAAGGGGCTAGGGAGGTTTTGTCTGAGGGAGAAATTTCAGATTCAGGAAAAATTTCTCAACAAGCTGAACCTGACGTTATTACATTTAAATTTAAATTGGAACATCTCCGCGCTCTGCTTAAGGAGGTGTTATCTACTCTGGATGATTGTGACAATTTGGTCATTCCAGAGAAATTATGTAAGATGGACAGGTTCCTAGAGGTCCCGGTGCCCCCCGAAGCTTTTCCTATACCCAAGCGGGTGGCGGACATTGTAAATAAAGAATGGGAAAGGCCCGGCATACCTTTTGTCCCTCCCCCTATATTTAAGAAATTATTTCCTATGGTCGACCCCAGGAAGGACTTATGGCAGACAGTCCCCAAGGTCGAGGGGGCGGTTTCTACTCTAAACAAACGCACCACTATCCCTATAGAAGATAGTTGTGCTTTCAAAGATCCTATGGATAAATAATTAGAGGGTTTGCTTAAAAAGATGTTTGTTCAGCAAGGTTACCTTCTACAACCAATTTCATGCATTGTTCCTGTCACTACAGCAGCGTGTTTCTGGTTCGAGGAACTAGAAAAGTCGCTCAATCAAGCATCCTCTTATGAGGAGGTTATGGACAGAGTTCAAGCACTTAAGTTGGCTAACTCTTTTACCTTAGACGCCACTTTGCAATTAGCTAGATTAGCGGCGAAAAATTCAGGTTTTGCTATTGTGGCGTGCAGAGCGCTTTGGCTGAAGTCTTGGTCAGCGGATGTGTCCTCCAAGAACAGATTGCTTAACATCCCTTTCAAGGGGAAAACGCTGTTTGGCCCTGACTTGAAAGAGATTATTTCAGACATCACTGGGGGAAAGGGCCACGCCCTTCCTCAGGATAGGTCTTTTAAGGCTAAAAATAAAACAAATTTTCGTCCCTTTCGCAGAAACGGACCAGCCTCAAATTCTACATCCTCTAAGCAAGAGGGTAATTCTTCTCAAACCAAGCCAGCCTGGAGACCGATGCAAGGCTGGAACAAAGGTAAGCAGGCCAAGAAGCCCGCTACCAAGACAGCATGAGATGCTGGCCCCCGATCCGGGACCGGATCTGGTGGGGGGCAGACTCTCTCTCTTCGCTCAGGCTTGGGCAAGAGATGTTCAGGATCCTTGGGCGCTAGAAATAGTTTCTCAAGGTTATCTCCTGGAATTCAAGGAACTACCCCCAAGGGGAAGGTTCCACAGGTCTCAATTGTCTTCAGACCAAATAAAAAGACAGGCATTCTTACATTGTGTAGAAGACCTGTTAAAAATGGGAGTGATTCATCCTGTTCCATTAGGAGAACAAGGGATGGGGTTTTACTCCAATCTGTTCATAGTTCCCAAAAAAGAGGGAACATTCAGGCCAATTTTGGATCTCAAGATCCTAAACAAATTTCTCAAGGTCCCATCGTTCAAGATGGAAACCATTCGGACAATTCTTCCTACCATCCAGGAAGGTCAATTCATGACCACGGTGGATTTAAAGGATGCGTATCTACATATTCCTATCCACAAGGAACATCATCGGTTCCTAAGATTCGCCTTTCTGGACAAGCATTACCAGTTTGTGGCACTTCCATTCAGACTAGCCACTGCTCCAAGAATTTTCACAAAGGTACTAGGGTCCCTTCTAGCGGTGCTAAGGCCAAGGGGCATTGCAGTAGTACCCTACTTGGACGACATACTGATTCAAGCGTCGTCTCTACCACAAGCAAAGGCTCATACGGACATTGTCCTAGCCTTTCTCAGATCTCACGGGTGGAAAGTGAACGTAGAAAAAAGTTCTCTATTCCCGTCAACAAGAGTTCCCTTCTTGGGAACAATAATAGACTCCTTGGAAATGAAGATTTTTCTGACAGAAGCCAGAAAATCAAAACTTCTAAGCTCTTGTCAAGTACTTCATTCTGTTCTTCTTCCTTCCATAGCGCAGTGCATGGAAGTAATAGGTTTGATGGTTGCGGCAATGGACATAGTTCCTTTTGCGCGAATTCATCTAAGACCATTACAACTGTGCATGCTCAGACAGTGGAATGGGGATTATACAGATTTGTCCCCGACGATCCAAGTAGATCAGAGGACCAGAGATTCACTCCGTTGGTGGCTGACCCTGGACAACCTGTCCCAAGGGATGAGCTTCAGAAGACCAGAGTGGGTCATTGTAACGACCGACGCCAGCCTGGTGGGCTGGGGCGCGGTCTGGAAACACCTGAAGGCTCAGGGTCTATGGTCTCGGGAAGAATCTCTTCTCCCGATAAACATTCTGGAACTGAGAGCGATATTCAATGCTCTCAAGGCTTGGCCTCAACTAGCAAAGGCCAAATTCATAAGGTTTCAATCAGACAACATGACGACTGTTGCATATATCAACCATCAGGGGGGAACAAGGAGTTCCCTGGCGATGGAAGAAGTGACCAAAGTAATTCAATGGGCGGAGCTTCACTCCTGCCACTTGTCTGCAATCCACATCCCAGGAGTGGAAAATTGGGAAGCGGATTTTCTGAGTCGTCAGACATTTCATCCGGGGGAGTGGGAACTCCATCCGGAAATCTTTGCCCAAATAACTCAATTATGGGGCATTCCAGACATGGATCTGATGGCGTCTCGTCAGAACTTCAAGGTTCCTTGCTACGGGTCCAGATCCAGGTATCCCAAGGCGACTCTAGTAGATGCACTAGTAGCGCCCTGGACCTTCAACCTAGCTTATGTGTTCCCACCGTTTCCTCTCATTCCCAGGCTGGTAGCCAGGATCAATCAAGAGAGGGCTTCGGTGATCTTGATAGCTCCTGCGTGGCCACGCAGAACTTGGTATGCAGACCTGGTGAATATGTCATCGGCTCCACCATGGAAGCTACCTTTGAGACGGGACCTTCTTGTTCAAGGTCCGTTCGAACATCCGAATCTGGCATCACTCCAACTGACTGCTTGGAGATTGAACGCTTGATTTTATCAAAGCGTGGGTTCTCAGATTCTGTCATTGATACTCTTATTCAGGCTAGAAAGCCTGTAACTAGAATTTACCATAAAGTATGGAAGAAAGATATCTGTTGGTGCGAATCGAAAGGATTCCCATGGAACAGGGTAAAAATTCCTAAGATTCTATCCTTTCTACAAGAGGGTTTGGAGAAAGGATTATCTGCAAGTTCTTTGAAGGGACAGATTTGTGCTTTATCTGTTTTACTTCACAAGAAGCTGGCGGCTGTGCCAGATGTTCAGGCTTTTGTTCAGGCTCTGGTTAGAATCAAGCCTGTTTACAAACCTTTGACTCCTCCTTGGAGTCTCAATTTAGTTATTTCAGTTCTTCAAGGGGTTCCGTTTGAACCCTTACATTCCGTAGATATTAAGTTATTATCTTGGAAAGTTTTGTTTTTGGTTGCAATTTCTTCTGCTAGAAGAGTTTCAGAGTTATCTGCTCTGCAGTATTCTCCTCCTTATCTGGTGTTCCATGCAGATAAGGTGGTTTTGCGTACTAAACCTGGTTTTCTTCCTAAAGTTGTTTCTAACAAAAATATTAACCAGGAGATAGTTGTGCCTTCTTTGTGTCCGAATCCAGTTTCAAAGAAGGAACGTTTGTTGCACAATTTGGATGTAGTTCGTGCTCTAAAATTCTATTTAGAGGCTACAAAGGATTTCAGACAAACATCTTCCTTGTTTGTTGTTTATTCTGGTAAAAGGAGAGGTCAAAAAGCAACTGCTACCTCTCTCTCTTTTTGGCTTAAAAGCATCATCAGATTGGCTTATGAGACTGCCGGACGGCAGCCTCCTGAAAGAATCACAGCTCATTCCACTAGGGCTGTGGCTTCCACATGGGCCTTCAAGAACGAGGCTTCTGTTGATCAGATATGTAAAGCAGCGACTTGGTCTTCACTGCACCCTTTTACCAAATTTTACAAATTTGATACTTTTGCTTCTTCTGAGGCTATTTTTGGGAGAAAGGTTTTGCAAACCGTGGTGCCTTCCATCTAGGTGACCTGATTTGCTCCCTCCCATCATCCGTGTCCTAAAGCTTTGGTATTGGTTCCCACAAGTAAGGATGACGCCGTGGACCGGACACACCTATGTTGGAGAAAACAGAATTTATGTTTACCTGATAAATTACTTTCTCCAACGGTGTGTCCGGTCCACGGCCCGCCCTGGTTTTTTAATCAGGTCTGATGATTTAATTTCTCTAACTACAGTCACCACGGTATCATATGATTTCTCCTATGCTAATATTCCTCCTTTACGTCGGTCGAATGACTGGGGAAGGCGGAGCCTAGGAGGGATCATGTGACCAGCTTTGCTGGGCTCTTTGCCATTTCCTGTTGGGGAAGAGAATATCCCACAAGTAAGGATGACGCCGTGGACCGGACACACCGTTGGAGAAAGTAATTTATCAGGTAAACATAAATTCTGTTTTTCTTAGAGTACAGCAAGTCATTTCGTTTCAGTTTTCTAACTTTATTAAGGGTGGATTTTAACAAGTTATGTGGTATCCTCTTTCTAGGAAATTTTTGCACATTATCTCCGCATGGTGTTCAAATTTTAATTTTTGAGGAACAATTCCTCTTTAATCTTAGGAGCTGACCATAAGGGATTCCTCTCTTTAGAGATTCTGGATGGCTGCTGGATGCCTCCAACAGGCTATTAGTCGCAGTACTCTTGCGATGGTTCTCTGTAGAGATACAATTACCTTCTTTTCTAATACAAATATCAAGAAAGGGAAGCTCTTTATCGCTAAATGCATATGTCAGCAAAATATTGCGATTATTTTTGTTTAGTGAATCAATGAATGAAGGCAGGTCAGGGGGCCATCCCAAAACATTAGGATGTCATCCACATATCTAATCCAAAGGGATACATGGGAACTGAACACATCCCCAAATTGTTCAAATATGTCCAACTCCCATGCTCCCAAGTGAAGACAGGCATACGTGGGTGCACAAACTGCTCCCATTGCTGTCCCCCTGACCTGCCTATAAATTGAACCATCAAATTCAAAAACATTGTTTTCAAGAATAAACCTTAAAAGGTTTATAACAAAGATGGTATGATTGTTGCTACCAGAACCTCTAGACCTCAAAAAATGTTCGCAGGCATTGATTCCTGCCTCATGCGGTATGGACGAGTAGAGACTTTCTACATCTAGGGATACAAGGATGGTTTGTGAAGAGACTGATACATCATCTATTATATATATTTATTTATTACTCTTGGGTCTCCCTAAGAGTAATGGGTAATCCAGACGTGGACCCCGTGCACACATGCCCTTAGAGAGATACAACTGCACCTCACTGACGAGGCACACAGAAGGCCGAAACGATCGTCTGGGGTTGTTGCTTCCCTTGTTCAGAGAAGAATTGCCTGGTGTTTTGGCGCTGGACTGTCATTGGGCAGGATCAGGCTGATATGCTACAGGATATTTTTTCTCTGTGAAGGGGCATAGTGTGCAAAAGAACGCGCACCCTGAGTTGCAATTTAAATGAACAGGCATGGAAGTTATTTTAGCTTTTGTTCTATCTCAGGAGTGCTGTTCTCTCTCTCTCTCTCTCTATCTCTATCTGTACTCCGCACTTAATATGAATAAATCAATAATGAATGAACAAAGAAAGCAAAACAAACAAATCATTAGTTGCATTACATACAAGAACCAAGATGCAACAACCATACATACAAACTGGGTGTCCCCAGTTATCAAGCAGCAATGGAGTGGTGGAGGTTTAGAGCAAAAAGCAAAACCCTGGTTGTATATGGAAAACCATGGGTATGTTTGTATTGGATACAAGCACTAAAGAAACAAGATAAAGGCAGTTCATGCACTTTAAGGAACATTGCAGTTTTTGGAAAAGATATATTGATGGTGTCTTTATGGTTTGGACAGGGGATAACACCTCACTGATGTCTTTTTTTTCATTCATTGAATACATTTGATCCAAATCTTCAATTTACCATCAATTATGACTCTCGCACACAAAATTTTCTTGACATAACTGTTTCCTTGAGAGATGGTTCCTTGTTAACAGATGTGTTTAGGAAGGACACAGATAGAAACAATCTCTTGGTTTTTTTTTCTAGTTTTCATCCTCCACAAACCATTAAGAACCTTCCTTTCAGTCAACTTTTAAGGGCCAAACGGATAGTTAACAATGAATCACGTTTGAACGAACAATTCCAAAACCTTTTTGATCGCTTTGAGAACAGGGGATATCCAGCTGACTTATTACATGTTCACAAATTAAAGGTAGATTTAATTCCCCGTTCTCACCTTATGCAGAAAAAATCCTCAAAAAAAACATTGAAGGATAGAATCCCTTTTGTGGTACCTTATGGCTACCACATTCCATCTTTGAAAAGGATCTTTAGGACACTGGGGTCTGTTATTAGAGGACAGACTTCTTGCTAGTACTTTCAAGGAGTTTCCATTATTTTCATATAAGAGAAACCGTAATTTGAGAGACACCCTGGTCAAAGCAGACATAGGAACTGGGCATACTAGAGTAGCTGAGAACTCTATTGCATATGGCACATTCCCCAGCAACAATTGCGCACAATGTAATTCCATACAACTAGGTGACGCAATCACACACCCCAGATCGGGGAAACTCCTGCCTATCAGAGGACATTTTACCTGTGATTCTAATTACGTGGTTTATGTAATTAAATGTCCATGTGGTCTAGCCTATGTTGGCCAGACAACCAAACCGATCAGAGAAAGGATCAAACAGCATAAAGTAGCCATTGGTAAACTTGATCCTTCTGCTCCTGTCGCCCATCACTTCACACTTTTAGGACACAACAAAAGTCAACTCAAATTTCAGGTGGTGGATGGGGTTGGCCTCTTAAGGAGAGGTGGTAATAGGCAGAAATTACTGTTTGAAAAGGAAGCAATTTGATCCAAAAAATGGATTATTTGACCCCCTATGGTCTAAATAGGGAGATTACATGGGGTACTTTTGTCTAGGGACTGTGGTTTCATCCTTCCTTTTTGGAAGAATGTGGACAGTTGTATTGTAGTTTGGATTAGGACATAGAACCCTGAAAAATGATTGTTCATTTGTTGAAATTTGTATTTTCTGCCCTTTAAACTGAGCATTAAAATGCATTCATATCGTTATTATTTATTAATTATTATGTTTTTCCTTTTTGATTATATCCATAATATTTATATGTATGTTCCCTCTAAAAAATAGCTTTCATACGTGAACAGTAGGTGTCACTTAGTGACAATCAATTGTTGAGTTACATTTAGCAAATGATTTATTTTATTATTCTATACATTTAGTTCCTGTGTTTGACATTGATGTCTACATATGAGCAGAATGCACTATAATGTGATTAAGTGTTCACCTTTATTTCGTAAATGGCACATATTACTTCTAATTATATGAAGCCTCTGTGTCTGTTATGTTAGCCGTTTTGCATTTATATATATTTGCGTATGTCGGTGATGTGTCTGACACCTATCTGTGATACTTTGAATGGTTGCGCTAGGTGGGCGTGATTACTACACATAGTGAGCAAGCTTTAAAAAGGAGGTGGTTATCCGAATTCTGACAGGCCAAGTTGAAGGGCGGAGCCCGAAACGCGCGTTGCCTGCTACTGTGGAAGTGACGTCAGACGCCAATAGTGCTGGATACCTGCACGCTGGTTTGAATCGCTGACAGCTTGATACATGCTGAGTATTGCCGGAATCACTACCGCTACTTGAGTCTTCAGAAAGGACAGTATCTATTTGATATTCTGCCACGGTTTGGGTGAGATCGCTCATAGATCGTTACACATACACAGCTCTCATCCTCCGGCGGACTTTGGTCCTTGAGTGCCGGAGTTGCAACAATATAGCAACAGTTTATGCATGAATACTGCTGATACGTTTGGAAACATATTGCCACATACCTGTGATTGCTGGGCATAATTTGTCATCTTGGCTACTTTAATCACTGCATCTTTTACTGTATAAACTGCCTGAAGTGCATGAACTGCTTTAATTGCTATATACCCATGATTTATTGGCACATTTTATCATCTTTGCTACTGCCAGCCTACTAACCATTGCATCTGATACTGCATGAACTGCTTAAAGTGCATGAACTGCCTTAATCTTGTTTCTTTAGTGCTTGTATCCTATACAAATATACCCATGGTTTTCCATATACAACCAGGGTTTTGCTTTTTGCTCTAAATCTGTCCTCCATCACTCCATTGCTGCTTGATAACTGGGGACACCCAGTTTGTATGTATGGTTGTTGCATCTTGGTTCTTGTATGGAATGCAACTAAGGATTTGTTTGTTTTGCTTTCTTTGTTCTCATTAAATTTTTCTTTATGCTCATTTATGCATTCATTATTGATTTATTCATATTAAGTGCGTAGTCTTATACCTGTATTCATACTATTTTTGGTGTATTGGTAGTAGTGCACCTTAGCCTCGAGCACTTTCACTTGTTTAATTATTAATATATTCATATGTACATTAGTGCTTATCCTCTCATTTTATGTTAATATATATATATATATATATATATATATATATATATATATATATATATATATATATATATATATATATATATATATATATATATATATATATATGTGTATACAGGGAGTGCAGAATTATTAGGCAAATGAGTATTTTGACCACATCATCCTCTTTATGCATGTTGTCTTACTCCAAGCTGTATAGGCTCGAAAGCCTACTACCAATTAAGCATATTAGGTGATGTGCATCTCTGTAATGAGAAGGGGTGTGGTCTAATGACATCAACACCCTATATCAGGTGTGCATAATTATTAGGCAACTTCCTTTCCTTTGGCAAAATGGGTCAAAAGAAGGACTTGACAGGCTCAGAAAAGTCAAAAATAGTGAGATATCTTGCAGAGGGATGCAAGCGTTTCATTCAAAATAGTCAACAGGGTCGCATGAAGCGTGTGGAAAAACCAAGGCGCAAAATAACTGCCCATGAACTGAGAAAAGTCAAGCGTGCAGCTGCCAAGATGCCACTTGCCACCAGTTTGGCCATATTTCAGAGCTGCAACATCACTGGAGTGCCCAAAAGCACAAGGTGTGCAATACTCGGAGACATGGCCAAGGTAAGAAATGCTGAAAGACGACCACCACTGAACAAGACACACAAGCTGAAACGTCAAGACTGGGCCAAGAAATATCTCAAGACTGATTTTTCTAAGGTTTTATGGACTGATGAAATGAGAGTGAGTCTTGATGGGCCAGATGGATGGGCCCGTGGCTGGATTGGTAAAGGGCAGAGAGCTCCAGTCCGACTCAGACGCCAGCAAGGTGGAGGTGGAGTACTGGTTTGGGCTGGTATCATCAAAGATGAGCTTGTGGGGCCTTTTCGGGTTGAGGATGGAGTCAAGCTCAACTCCCAGTCCTACTGCCAGTTTCTGGAAGACACCTTCTTCAAGCAGTGGTACAGGAAGAAGTCTGCATCCTTCAAGAAAAACATGATTTTCATGCAGGACAATGCTCCATCACACGCGTCCAAGTACTCCACAGCGTGGCTGGCAAGAAAGGGTATAAAAGAAGAAAATCTAATGACATGGCCTCCTTGTTCACCTGATCAGAACCCCATTGAGAACCTGTGGTCCATCATCAAATGTGAGATTTACAAGGAGGGAAAACAGTACACCTCTCTGAACAGTGTCTGGGAGGCTGTGGTTGCTGCTGCACGCATGTTGATGGTGAACAGATCAAAACACTGACAGAATCCATGGATGGCAGGCTTTTGAGTGTCCTTGCAAAGAAAGGTGGCTATATTGGTCACTGATTTGTTTTTGTTTTGTTTTTGAATGTCAGAAATGTATATTTGTGAATGTTGAGATGTTATATTGGTTTCACTGGTAAAAATAAATAATTGAAATGGGTATATATTTGTTTTTTGTTAAGTTGCCTAATAATTATGCACAGTAATAGTCACCTGCACACACAGATATCCCCCTAAAATAGCTATAACTAAAAACAAACTAAAAACTACTTCCAAAACTATTCAGCTTTGATATTAATGAGTTTTTTGGGTTCATTGAGAACATGGTTGTTGTTCAATAATAAAATTAATCCTCAAAAATACAACTTGCCTAATAATTCTGCACTCCCTGTATATATATGTGTATGTGTATGTATGTGTATATATATATATATATATATATATATATATATATTAGGGTTGCACCGATACCGATACTAGTATCGGTACCGATACCAAGTATTTGCATGAGTACTTGTACTCGTACAAATGCACCGATACTTAAACCGATACCTCCACTTCCTACCCATATGCTACCTTGTGGCGTTTTTTTCAAACTGCATGTTCCCATTTCATTTTAAACTGGAGTGGAGACTAAACTAAAAATCGTTTACTACTGTTCTGCCAATACAAATTGCTGTTATTTGTATTATTGTAGGAAAGATCACTGTACCTCGTTCAGACAAACCCCTGAAGTACTGGGCTGTTAATAAACAGATTTCCAGCTCTGGCTAAAATGGCCCAAAAATATCTTTCTGCCTCATGCAGTAGTGTGGAAAGTGAAATACTGTTCAACTTAGAGTCGAACCTCCATACAAATGTCAGATTGATGTTATATAACAGCCCTACAACCCAATTGCATCACCCCTTTAAATGTAATATTTTATTGTAATATTTTTTATTTATAAACATGCTCAGTGAACTTTGTGACAAAACTTTTATTATTTCATAATGTCTTTTGAATTATAGTCCTTTATAATTATAAAGAAATAATCTTAAATAATTAGTCTGTATTGTGCTTGGTAAACTGTCAGATGACATTAAAAAATAAGTATCGGTAATTGTTATCGGCGAGTATTTCAAAACAAGTATCGGTACTTGTACTCGGTCATAAAAAAATGGTATCGGTGCAACCCTAATAAATATATTAGGGTTGCACCGATACTAGTATCGGTACCGATACCAATATTTGCATGAGTACTTGTACTCGTGCAAATGCACCGATACTTAAACCGATACCTCCACTTCCTACCCATATGCTACCTTGTGGCGTTTTTTCAAACTGCATGTTCCCATTTCATTTTAAACTGGAGTGGAGACTAAACTAAAAATCGTTTACTACTGTTCTGCCAATACAAATTGCTGTTATTTGTATTATTGTAGGAAAGATCACTGTACCTCGTTCAGACAAACCCCTGAAGTACTGGGCTGTTAATAAACAGATTTCCAGCTCTGGCTAAAATGGCCCAAAAATATCTTTCTGTCTCATGCAGTAGCGTGGAAAGTGAAAGACTGTTCGAACCTCCATACAAATGTCAGATTGATGTTATATAACAGCCCTACAACCCAATTGCATCACCCCTTTTAAATGTAATATTTTATTGTAATATTTTTTATTTATAAACATGCTCAGTGAACTTTGTGACAAAACTTTTATTATTTCATAATGTCTTTCGAATTACAGTCCTTTATAATTATAAAGAAATAATCTTAAATAATTAGTCTGTATTGTGCTTGGTAAACTGTCAGATGACTTTAAAAAATAAGTATCGGTAATTGGTATCGGCGAGTATTTGAAAAGAAGTATCGGTACTTGTACTCGGTCATAAAAAAATGGTATCAGTGCAACCCTAACATATATATATATATATATATATATATATATATATATATATATATATATATATATATATATATATATATATATATATATATATATATATATATATATATATATATATATATATATATAATATATATATAATATATATATATACAAAATCAGAAACAGACCTTGCACTCGCTGGATTTTTTAACAAACTTTTTTACTTGGCAAAAATAGTGACGTTTCGGGGACAGTGTATCCCCTTCCTCAGACAGTGAATGCTTCAAACTTAGGTGAATTTATACAAACAAATAAATAACCCCTCCCCCCAATTAGCAAAAAAAACTGCCAAAAGTGTTGCTATGGTGACCATATGTCACAAAGTGAACATCGTATATACATTGTAATATAAGCAATCAAAGCTATGACAGTGAAGATGATCAAATTAAAAGACCTGTAGTCAAATGAACATGGTAAACAACTTAACATTTCAAGTACTGGTATTCTTAACAAATCCCTAATGTCCGTTATTGTCCGGGGAGCCAGCCAATATTGGAAGCCTTATATGTTGTAGCCTAGGTGGTCAGGCATAAAATACACACTCAAAACCTACCAAGATGGGAAAACAAAGTTCTAATGTAGATCGCCGTGTCCCACGCCACCGCAACACGCCCGCACTAGGTAGAAGAGACAAACCCGGAAGTGCATCGGCCGATCACGTGTCTGGCCATGCACCAATCACTCGGGTTGCGGTTGGGGTTGTCATGGCAATGGGTCACAACGATCCAAATAGCAACAAAGAAGCATATCGGACAAATCAGCTACTAGGCATAACATTGTAATAGTACACATCAAATAGATACTTGTAATAAGTGCTGCTACAATGGCTATACCACTGCCGTAAATATAACCAGTAAATCATATATATAGAGCCATCTTGCCGTATTCTGATGGGGGTATAGAATCAGAATACGGCAAGATGGCTCTATATATATGATTTACTGGTTATATTTACGGCAGTGGTATAGCCATTGTAGCAGCACTTATTACAAGTATCTATTTGATGTGTACTATTACAATGTTATGCCTAGTAGCTGATTTGTCCAATATGCTTCTTTGTTGCTATTTGGATCGTTGTGACCCATTGCCATGACAACCCCAACCGCAACCCGAGTGATTGGTGCATGGCCAGACACGTGATCGGCCGATGCACTTCCGGGTTTGTCTCTTCTACCTAGTGCGGGCGTGTTGCGGTGGCGTGGGACACGGCGATCTACATTAGAACTTTGTTTTCCCATCTTGGTAGGTTTTGAGTGTGTATTTTATGCCTGACCACCTAGGCTACAACATATAAGGCTTCCAATATTGGCTGGCTCCCCGGACAATAACGGACATTAGGGATTTGTTAAGAATACCAGTACTTGAAATGTTAAGTTGTTTACCATGTTCATTTGACTACAGGTCTTTTAATTTTATCATCTTCACTGTCATAGCTTTGATTGCTTATATTACAATGTATATACGATGTTCACTTTGTGACATATGGTCACCATAGCAACACTTTTGGCGGGTTTTTTTTTTGCTAATTGGGGGGAGGGGTTATTTATTTGTTTGTATAAATTCACCTAAGTTTGAAGCATTCACTGTCTGAGGAAGGGGATACACTGTCCCCGAAACGTCACTATTTTTGCCAAGTAAAAAAGTTTGTTAAAAAATCCAGCGAGTGCAAGGTCTGTTTCTGATTTTGTATCTAATTTCACTAGCACCCTTGTTGTTGCATATAAGTGAGAGTGCACATCTTTGCTAAACATATATATATATATATATATATATATATATATATATATATATATATATATATATATATATATATAAATTAGGGCTGCACGGTTAATCGCAGATGTGGTTTTAAACCGCGATTAATCGCTGCGGTTTTAAAATCACGAGAGTACGCAATTTTTTTTTTTTAAAAATCCTCAGAGTGTCCTGCAAACAGAGGCGGAGAGGGAGGATGAGTGGCAGACTAGTGTGCGGCCGTGGGCGGACCTGAGAATGCCCGCGAAACGGCCATTTTGGAGGAGATTAAAGAGTGTGTGGGAGTCATCTGGGAGTAGTGTGGGGGTGATCAAGCTATGGTGTGGCGGTGGGACAGCTTAAAGTTGTTAGCAATAAAGTGAGTATTGTACAAATACTTTATAGTGCATAAACTGACCTTTTTTTTTTTTTTGTGGTTTGTATTTTTATGTTCCAAGAGTACATTGGACATTGAGAAACATGTACAGTAAGATTCTGTAGTGTACTGTAAAATAAAGGGACTTTATACTATTTATGTAACCACAGCACAGGTAGCACTAGCTAATTCTATTTGAACTATTTTGTGTTTTGTATTTTTATGCTCCAAGAGTGTATTGGACATTGAGAAACATGTTGTGTGAAGTAGTGTGTCATAAGACCTAACTACCTAACTAAAATATATATATATATGCAAATATTTACATTGATTTAATTTTGAGACATGGAGGATTTTAATTTCAGTTTTTTATCTCCCCCCATAATTTTAATGAATTTTGGTTTAACCATGAAAATAGCTATTCCAGTGCAGCAACCAGAAATCTATCTCCTACTGATGAGTTCCAAAAAGAACGAAACAGGCTTGTCTAGTGAGTGATTTCTGGTTTGCTGTCATATTCCTGTTTAAAAGGATCGCTGTGTCAAAACAGTATTTTTGAAGCAAAAAAAACTGAGAATTTGCATACCTAATTTGCATATCTTACCCACAATTCTCTTGTGCATTGGAAACATTGCTTATTAATAATTTCTTGGGGAAAGCAAGCAGGGATACTTGCCTAGATGTACTAATTTCCTATGCAAATATTTACATTGATTTAATTTTGAGACATGGAGGATTTTAATTTCAGTTTTTTATCTCCCCCCATAATTTTAATGAATTTTGGTTTAACCATGAAAATAGCTTTTCCAATGCAGCAACCAGAAATCTATCTCCTACTGATGAGTTCCAAAAAGAACGAAACAGGCTTGTCTAGTGAGTGATTTCTGGTTTGCTGTCATATTCCTGTTTAAAAGGATCGCTGTGTCAAAACAGTATTTTTGAAGCAAAAAAACTGAGAATTTGCATATCTTACCCACAATTCTCTTGTGCATTGGAAACATTGCATATTAAGAATTTCTGGGGGAAAGCAAGCGGGGATACTTGCCTAGATGTACTAATTTCCTATGCAAATATTTACATTGATTTTTATATATATATATTCACCCCCCCCCTCTCTCTCTCTCTTGGTACAGTAGGCAAAGTACCATTAGCAGTCCAAATGTAAATGCTCTCCAGTGATAAAAATATTTTCATGTTTGTGACCCACCTTATGAAAAAGTTGGTTATGCTGAATGACATACTTGATAAAGGTATACAGTTACCTTGAAGTTCATAAATACTTTCTGATGACCCTACAATATATTTCTTCACATAAAGAGTTGTTTTCTGTTCATTACAGTACAGATTTTTCGGGGAACCTGTTGTAAAGGCATGCGTGGAAAATGGAGCACACTTTATTGACATCAGTGGAGAGCCTCAAGTAAGTATGATTATCATTTTCTGTATATCTACTTGGCGAATATTAATTCCCAGTTACCTAAAGGTTCTGCTTATGGTTAAAAAAAAAACCAACCCCCCCCCCCACCTTTTTTAAAATGATTAATTTACATACCTATGTCAGTTAAATTGACTTTAAAGGGGCATGACTTTATGTAATAAGGTTCTTGTAGGTTGATGGACAGCATCATTTTAGCTTTTTCTTTTTGTTTTTACTAATCCAAACTCTCTCTAAAGATGTTTTTTATGATGTCATTTAAAAAGATGCGCTGTTTAAAAAAAAAAAATGTGACCACCAATTGGAAATTTAGTCTTTTTCCTAAAATTAATGTTGGAATCTCTCTCTGTCTCTCCTTTAAATGTTAACTATACAGTGTCGCTGACAGTTTAGCAGATGTGTATTTTGTATGAGTCTTTCAATTATTTTTAACAATTTTTGACTCAAGCTACAGCAGCAGAGGTTATGATGCAATGTGTTTGTGTAAGAAATATATAATTTTATTTTAATGAATTGTGTTACGGTGAAAGTAAATCCTAGCGTTTTACAAACGCTAGGATTGATTTTTGAAACAAAGGGGACTTTCATTCATGAAGTATAAGATGCTTCATGTAGAAAGTTCCTTAATTTGTTTTAACCCATCACCGTTTTTAGCTGCTACAGCAGCCCACATCTAAAATAAATTTTTTGCTAAAAGGTGACGTTTTCACCTCTTAGCCAATAGCCATGCGGTGAAAACGTCACCTCCTTACTAAAATTTTTTTTTTAGCCGTGGGCTGCTGTAGCAGCTAAAAACGGCGATCGGTTAAAACAAATAAAGGAGATTTCTACATGAAGTATCTTATACTTAATGAATGAAAGTCCCCTTTAGTTGTTTTAAAACTCAATCCTAGCGTTTTGTAAAATGCTAGGATTTACTTTCACTTTAAATAACCCAGTTTCTTTTTATATTAAAGGGAGTCTACTGGAAAATAGTTTCTCCAGTTTTGTATAACCAACACTGTTATATGATAATTTTGTATTGAAGGCTTTGCAGACTGTCCCTTACCTCAGTCTTATTTACAATCTTGCATTTTAGACAGTGCTGGTTCTTGTACACCAGTTATCGTTCTCATGAGCACAATGCTATCTATATCTATATGGCACACAAGAACTAGCACTGTTTTTTGTTTTTGTTTTTAATTTTCCTACAAAAAAAGTTAGATGCATCACACATTTTATATTGAAACTAATGCAACAGTATCAGTTGTTTACTTTTTGCTAGGTACCTCCCACTATTGTGCATTGGTTGATAGGCACTTCCTGCTCTTTGAACATAGGTAGGAAGTACATATAAGCCAATGAACACTAGTGGAAAATGCACAGCTAATACTGGTTCTTTAGCTTAAGTTTAAAGGGACATAAAACAAGTTGTGATAGAGACAAAATATAATAACGTACTTTACCTGCAAATTTATACTGCAGTGCTTCTCCTTAACCCTTTATTTTTAGTTTCTGAACTGTAGAGCTTTAACTCCCCCCACACATTTCCTTCTATGGCTGTATCTAGATCTATTGTTCTTTTGGTAGAATGTAAATAGGGATTATCTGCTGGAGCATGCCTAGAAGCTATGAACTCAGTTGAAATACAATGCCTGTGTCTAAACACTGATAAGAGGGGTGGAGTTGGCTGCTTCAGGCAGCTTAGCTATGTAATTCATTTTGCTTATTTTTGAAAATTATTTTAAAATACTTGCCAGCAATTTTTAAACTAATTTTTTTTTCTTGCAAACAATTTTTAATTAGCCCTTTTAGGATATGCAAAGATCTCAACCTGTTTTATGTCCCTTTAATTTACAATTTTTTTGTGGCAAAGTCAGGATGTTTAATTTTTTCTATGGCTGATTAAAAGAAAATACAGTGCCCTTTTTAAGAACATTAAATGCTCAGTTTTGCTCTAGTAGCCTCCTTTTTGGCTGGTGAATTATATTAATCTACGATAATTAACTTTTATTTCTTTAGTTTCTTGAAGGAATGTATTTCAAGTATGACAGTCAAGCTGCGGAAAAGGGGGTATATGTTGTCGGCAGCAGTGGTTTTGACTCCATTCCAGCAGATTTAGGTGTTTTGTTCACCAGAAACAGCTTAAAAGGTATACAAAATGAAAATTGGACAATATTGATTTATAAATGTTGTGACTATTTACTAATGATGAATACAAACAGTCACCATGAACAAATGTCTAGATAAGTAGAACTTCCTGTGTACAAAACTAAAAACATTTCACAGTGCTAATTTAATTTAGAAGCTGCAAAACTCTGCACAACATGAATAGTTATATAATTTGCTATGATTTCAAATGTGTTTATTGATAACCTAAAAAGTAGTTTCATGAATGTTCTTGCCATCTTTATTAAAATAAATAAAACATACTGTATATAATTTTTGAAAGCTTTGTTTTGTCATTTTACAAACATACATACAACTGTATCCATGCATTTGTTATAAGGTTTCTTATATATTATTGTTCATGTTTGCAGCAGGAAAAGACAATGACCACTGAGGGGCAGTTAAAGGGATATGAAACTCAAAAAAAATATTTCTTTCATGTAATTAACAAGAGTCCATGAGCTAGTGACGTATGGGATATACATTCCTACCAGGAGGGGCAAAGTTTCCCAAACCTTAAAATGCCTATAAATACACCCCTCACCACACCCACAAATCAGTTTTACAAACTTTGCCTCCAAGGGAGGTGGTGAAGTAAGTTTGTGCTAGATTCTACGTTGATATGCGCTCCGCAGCAAGTTGGAGCCCGGTTTTCCTCTCAGCGTGCAGTGAATGTCAGAGGGATGTGAAGAGAGTATTGCCTATTGAATGCAGTGATCTCCTTCTACGGGGTCTATTTCATAAGGTTCTCTGTTATCGGTCGTAGAGATTCATCTCTTACCTCCCTTTTCAGATCGACGATATACTCTTATATTTACCATTTCCTCTACTGATTCTCGTTTCAGTACTGGTTTGGCTTTCTACAAACATGTAGATGAGTGTCCTGGGGTAAGTAAGTCTTATTTTCTGTGACACTCTAAGCTATGGTTGGGCACTTTATTTATAAAGTTCTAAATATATGTTTTCAAACATTTATTTGCCTTGACTCAGAATGTTCAACTTTCCTTATTTCCAGACAGTCAGTTTCATATTTGGGATTATGCATTGAATTATCATATTTTTTCTTACCTCAAAAATTTGACTTTTTTCCCTGTGGGCTGTTAGGCTCGCGGGGGCTGAAAATGCTTCATTTTATTGCGTCATTCTTGGCGCGGACTTTTTTGGCGCAAAAATTATTTTCCGTTTCCGGCGTCATACGTGTCGCCGGAAGTTGCGTCATTTTTTGACGTTATTTTGCGTCAAAGATGTCGGCGTTCCGGATGTGGCGTCATTTTTGGCGCCAAAAGCATTTAGGCGCCAAATAATGTGGGCGTCTTTTTTGGCACTAAAAAATATGGGCGTCATTTTTGTCTCCACATTATTTAAGTCTCATTATTTATTGCTTCTGGTTGCTAGAAGCTTGTTCACTGGCATTTTTTTCCCATTCCTGAAACTGTCATTTAAGGAATTTGATCAATTTTGCTTTATATGTTGTTTTTTTCTTTTACATATTGCAAGATGTTCCACGTTGCAACTGAGTCAGAAGTTACTACAGGAAAATCACTGCACAGTGCTGGAGCTACCAAGCTAAGTCTGCTATAAACTTTTGGTATCTGTTTCTCCAGCTGTTATTTGTATTGCATGTCATGTCAAACTTATTAATGCAGATAAAATTTCCTTTAGTACTGTTACATTACCTGTTGCTGTCCGTCAACATCTAATTTTCAGAGTGTTCCTGATAACATAAGAGATTTTATTTTTTAAATCCATTAAGAAGGCTATGTCTGTTATTTCTCCTTCTAGTATACATAAAAGTCTTTTAAAACTTCTCTTTTTTTCAGATGAATTTTTAAATGAACATCATCATTCTGATACTGATAATGGTTCTTCTGGTTCAGAGGTTTCTGTCTCAGAGGTTGATGCTGATAAATCTTTGTATTTGTTCAAGATGGAATTTATTCGTTCTTTACTTAAAGAAGTGTTATTTGCATTAGAAATAGAGGATTCTGGTCCTCTTGATACTAAATGTAAACGTTTAAATAAGGTTTTTAAATCTCCTGTAGTTATTCCAGAAGTGTTTTATCTCCCTGATGCTATTTCTGAAGTAATTTCCAGGGAATGGAATAATTTGGGTAATTTATTTACTCCTTCTAGACGTTTAAGCAAATTATATCCTGTGCCATCTGACAGATTAGAGTTTGTTGGGACAAAAATCCCTAAGGTTATGGGGCTGTCTCTACTCCTGCTAATGTACTACTATTCCTATGGCAGATAGTACTTCATTTAAGGATCCTTTAGATAGGAAAATTGAATCCTTTCTAAGAAAAGCTTACTTATGTTCAGGTAATCTTCTTAGACCTGCTATATTTTTAGCGGATGTTGCTGCAGCTTCAACTTTTTTGGTTAGAAGCTTTAGCGCAACAAGTAACAGATCATAATTTTATAGCATTATTATTATTCTATAACATGCTAATAATTTTATTGGTGATACCATCTTTTGATATCATTAGAGTTGATGTCAGGTATATGTCTCTAGCTATTTTAGCTAGAAAAGCTTTATGGATTAAACTTGGAATGCTGACATGTCTTCTAAGTCAACTTTGCTTTCCCTTTCTTTCCAGGGTAAATAATCATTTCGTTCCTTTCCTCACAACAAGGAACAAAAGCCTGATCCTTCATCCTCAGGAGCGGTATCAGTTTGGAAACTATTTCCAGTTTGGAATATATCCAAGCCTTATAGAAACCTATAGCCAGCTCCTAAGTACCTATGAAGGTGCGGCCCTTATTCCAGCTCAGCTGGTATGGGGCAGATTACGTTTTCTTCAAAGAAATTTGGATCAATTCCGTTCTTAATCTCTGGTTTCAGAAACATTGTTTCAGAAAGGTACAGAATTGGCTTCAAGTTAAGGCCTCCTGCTAAGAGATTCTTTTCTTTCCCGTGTCCCAATTGACACAGCAAGGCTCAGCATTTCTGAAATGTGTTTCAGATCTAGAGTTGGCTGGAGTATTTATGCCAGTTCCAGTTCTGGAACAGGGGCTGGGGTTTTATTTTATCTCTTCATTGTACCAAAGAAGGTCAATTCCTTCAGACCAGTTCTGGATCTATCATTATTGAATCGTTATGTTAGGATACCAACATTCAAGATGGTTACTGTAGGACTATCCTGCCTTTTGTTTAGCAAGGGCATTATATGTCTACAATAGATTTACAGGATGTGTATCTGCATATTCCGATTCATCCAGATCACTTTTAGTGTCTGAGATTCTCTTTTTAGACAAGCATTACCAGTTTTGTGGCTCTACTATTTGGCCTAGCCTCAGTTCCAATAATTTTTTTCAAAGGTTCTCGGTGCCCTTCTTTCTGTAATCAGAGAATAGGGTTTTGGTATTTCCTTATTTGGACGATATCTTGGTACTTGCTCAGTCTTCTCATTTTCGAAGAATCTCATACGAATCGACTTGTGTTATTTCTTCAAGTTCATGGTTGGAGGATCAATTTACCAATCAGTTTATTGATTCCTCAGACAAGGGTAACCTTTTTAGGTTTCTAGATAAATTCAGTGTCTATGACTCTGTCCTTGTCAGACAAGAGAAGTTTAACATTGATATCAGCTTGTCAAAACCTTCAGTCACAATCATTCCCTTTGGTAGCCTTATGCATGGAAATGTTGGATCTTAGGACTGCCGCATCAGATGCGATCTCCTTTGCTCGTTTTCACATGCGACCTCTTCAGCTCTGTATGCTGAACCAATGGTGCAGGGATTACTCAAAGATATCTCATTTAATATCTTTAAACCGATTTTACGACACTCTCTGACATGGTGGACAGATCACCATCGTTTAGTTCAGGGGGCTTCTTTGTTCTTCCGACCTGGACTATATTCTCAACAGATATGAGTCTTACAGGTTGGGGAGCTGTGTGAGGGTATCTGACGGCACAAGGGGTTTGGGAATCTCAGGAGGTGAGATTTCCGATCAATATTTTGGAACCCCGTGCAATTTTCAGAGCTCTTCAGTCTTGGCCTCTTCTGAAGAGAGAGTTGTTCATTGTTTTCAGATAAGACATTGTCACAACTGTGGCATACATCAATCATCAAGGAGGGACTCACAGTCCTCTGGCTATGAAAGAAGTATCTCGAATTTTGGTTTGGGCGGAATCCAGCTCCTGTCTAATCTCTGCGGTTTATATCCCAGGTATGGACAATTGGAAAGCGGATTATCTCAGTCGCCAAACGTTGCATCCGGGCGAATGGTCTCTTCACCCAGAGGTATTTCTTCAGATTGTTCAAATGTGGGAACTTCCAGAAATAGTTCTGATGGCTTCTCATCTAAACAAGAAACTTCCCAGGTATCTGTCCAGATCCCGGGATCCTCAGGCGGAGGCAGTGGATGCATTTTCACTTCCTTGGAAGTATCATCCTGCCTATATCTTTCCGCCTCTAGTTCTTCTTCCAAGAGTAATCTCCAAGATTCTGAAGGAATGCTCGTTTGTTCTGCTGGTAGCTCCGGCATGGCCTCACAGGTTTTGGTATGCGGATCTTGTCCGGATGGCCTCTTGCCAACCGTGGACTCTTCCGTTAAGACCAGACCTTTTGTCTCAAGGTCCTTTTTTCCATCAGGATCTGAAATCCTTAAATTTAAAGGTATGGAGATTGAACGCTTGATTCTTGGTCAAAGAGGTTTCTCTGACTCTGTGATTAATACTATGTTACAGGCTCGTACATCTGTATCCAGAGAGATATATTATAGAGTCTGGAAGACTTATATTTCTTGGTGTCTTTCTCATCATTTTTCTTGGCATTCTTTTAGAATACCGAGAATATTACAATTTCTTCAGGATGGTTTAGATAAGGGTTTGTCCGCAAGTTCCTTGAAAGGTCAAATCTCTGCTCTTTCTGTTCTTTTTCACAGAAAGATTGCTATTCTTCCTGATATTCATTGTTTTGTACAAGCTTTGGTTTGTATAAAGCCTGTCATTAAGTCAATTTCTCCTCCTTGGAGTTTGAATTTGGTTCTGGGGGCTCTTCAAGCTCCTCCATTTGAACCTATGCATTCATTGGATATTAATTACTTTCTTGGAAAGTTTTGTTCCTTTTGGCCATCTCTTCTGCCAGAAGAGTTTCTGAATTATCTGCTCTTTCTTATGAGTCTCCTTTTCTGATTCTTCATCAGGATAAGGCGGTGTTGCGAACTTCTTTTGAATTTTTACCTAAAGTTGTGAATTCCAACAACATTAGTAGAGAAATTGTGGTTCCTTCATTATGTCCTAATCCTAAGAATTCTAAGGAGAAATCGTTGCATTCTTTGGATGTTGTTAGAGCTTTGAAATATTATGTTGAAGCTACGAAATCTTTCTGTAAGACTTCTAGTCTATTTGTTATCTTTTCCGGTTCTAGGAAAGGCCAGAAAGCTTCTGCCATTTCTTTGGCATCTTGGTTGAAATCTTTAATTCATCTTGCCTATGTTGAGTCGGGTAAAATTCCGCCTCAGAGAATTACAGCTCATTCTACTAGGTCAGTATCTACTTCCTGGGCGTTTAGGAATGAAGCTTCGGTTGACCAGATCTGCAAAGCAGCAACTTGGTCCTCTTTGCATACTTTTACTAAATTCTACCATTTTGATGTATTTTCTTCTTCTGAAGCAGTTTTTGGTAGAAAAGTTCTTCAGGCAGCGGTTTCAGTTTGAATCTTCTGCTTATGTTTTTTGTTAAACTTTATTTTGGGTGTGGATTATTTTCAGCAGGAATTGGCTGTCTTTATTTTATCCCTCCCTCTCTAGTGACTCTTGTGTGGAAAGATCCACATCTTGGGTAGTCATTATCCCATACGTCACTAGCTCATGGACTCTTGTTAATTACATGAAAGAAAACATAATTTATGTAAGAACTTACCTGATAAATTCATTTCTTTCATATTAACAAGAGTCCATGAGGCCCACCCTTTTTTGGGGTGGTTATGATTTTTTTGTATAAAGCACAATTATTCCAATTCCTTATTTTATATGCTTCGCACTTTTTTTCTTATCACCCCACTTCTTGGCTATTCGTTAAACTGATTTGTGGGTGTGGTGAGGGGTGTATTTATAGGCATTTTAAGGTTTGGGAAACTTTGCCCCTCCTGGTAGGAATGTATATCCCATACGTCACTAGCTCATGGACTCTTGTTAATATGAAAGAAATGAATTTATCAGGTAAGTTCTTACATAAATTATGTTTTTTTGATTCAGACAGATTACAATATAAAACAAGTTTCCTAATTTGCTTTGTTCTCATAATATTCTTTGTTGAAGAGATACCTAGGTAGGCGTCTGAAGCACTGTATGGTAGGAAATAGTGCTGTCATCTAGTGCTCTTGCAAATGGATAACATTCTTGCAAACCTGCTGCCACAAAGGGCTCCAGAAATGGTTCAGCTCCTAAGCATATGTCCCTGCTTTTCAACAAAATATACCAAGAGAATGAAGAAACATTGATAAAAAAACATAAATTAGAAAAATTGTTTTAAATCGCATGAACCATCTGAATCGTGAAATAAATTATTGGATTTCATAATCCTCTTAAAGTGACATTCCAGCCAGAGTTGGAATTCACATGGTGTCTGTTTTAAATAGAAATGGTTTTGCAATATACATGTATAATCAAAAAATGTATCAATTAAAAGCTATAGCTGTTTCAAGAGTCTACTAGCATTTTAAATACACTTGCTCAGACACTAAGATGCTTTTACTGTCTGGTAATGACTCCATTTGCATCATTGCTTGCTTGTTACTATCCCCCACTTGATCTTAGAGCAGCTACAGAATTTAAAGGACACGGAACCCAAATTTGTTTCTTTTGTGACTCAGAGCACGCAATTTTAAGGGACACTGAACCCAATTTTTTTTCTTTCATGATTCAGGTAGAGCATGCAATTTTAAGCAACTTTCTAATTTACTCCTATTATCAAATTTTCTTTGTTCTCTTGCTATCTATGAAAAAGAAGGCATGTAAGCTGAGCCAGACAATTTTGGTTCAGACCCTGGACAGCACTTGTTTATTGGTGAGTGAATTGATCCACCGATCGGCAAGAACAACCCAGGTTGTTCACCAAAAATGGGCCAGCATCTAAACTTACATTCTTGCTTTTCAAATAAAGATACCAAGAGAATGAATAAAATTTGATAATAGGAGTAAATTAGAAAGTTGCTTAAAATTGCATGCTCTACCTGAATCATGAAAGAAAAAATTGGGTTCAGTGTCCCTTTAAATTTTAACGTGCAGCGCAAAATACGAACACTAAAACAGTGTTCACTTTTACTAGAAACATGTTTGTATACAAAACCCTTTATCCAAACGTCTTGAGACCAGAAAAGGTTTGGATTTTGGAATAGTTGCTTATTTACATCTGTACAATGGTACTAGGACTTGGGACCTAGTTTCAACAATTCCATGTCATTTAGTCAATATGTTCATGTCATAATAAAGCTTGTTAATTTTGAATACATTTGTATTCATATTACTATAAAATAAATTAATGAGTTTGTATTTCAGAATTTGGAATTCTGGATTTGGGGATATTTAGATTTAATCTGTAAATATGTTTGTATTCAATCTATGCACACATCCATTTTGACCAAACTGTCCCTTTTTTAAAGACACATAAAACATTAATTTTAATTAACTTTTTGATAAACATGAACCAGAGCAAACAAAGTTCTATAAAGAAAATTCATGCGCCCACAGGCCACAATGTGCATGTTGAGCATAGCTCATTATCCATATTGAAGCGGTTAATCTTGCCTAGGGGGAGCCAAAGATATAACTGGAAATAGATGGTACTCTCCCCTGAGGAACGATCACATGATCCCTAAAATCTGAAGACTATTACTTCATTTACAGCTATATCAACAGCAGACTGAAGATGCCTCTCTAATATTTTTAGGGGTGAACTTCTATCTTTTATGAAGATGTTGTTATGCTTTGCAAATATATTTACAATGCACAGGGGGCTGTACAAATTGTGCATTTAAGTTTGTGTTACTTCTGCTATAACCATTGTAATATACTACTGTACAGGGAGTGAAGAATTATTAGGCAAGTTGTATTTTTGAGGATTAATTTTATTATTGAACAACAACCATGTTCTCAATGAACCCAAAAAACTCATTAATATCAAAGCTGAATAGTTTTGGAAGTAGTTTTTAGTTTGTTTTTAGTTATAGCTATTTTAGGGGGATATCTGTGTGTGCAGGTGACTATTACTGTGCATAATTATTAGGCAACTTAACAAAAAACAAATATATACCCATTTCAATTATTTATTTTTACCAGTGAAACCAATATAACATCTCAACATTCACAAATATACATTTCTGACATTCAAAAACAAAACAAAAACAAATCAGTGACCAATATAGCCACCTTTCTTTGCAAGGACACTCAAAAGCCTGCCATCCATGGATTCTGTCAGTGTTTTGATCTGTTCACCATCAACATTGCGTGCAGCAGCAACCACAGCCTCCCAGACACTGTTCAGAGAGGTGTACTGTTTTCCCTCCTTGTAAATCTCACATTTGATGATGGACCACAGGTTCTCAATGGGATTCAGATCAGGTGAACAAGGAGGCCATGTCATTAGATTTTCTTCTTTTATACCCTTTCTTGCCAGCCACGCTGTGGAGTACTTGGACGCGTGTGATGGAGCATTGTCCTGCATGAAAATCATGTTTTTCTTGAAGGATGCAGACTTCTTCCTGTACCACTGCTTGAAGAAGGTGTCTTCCAGAAACTCGCAGTAGGACTGGGAGTTGAGCTTGACTCCATCCTCAACCCGAAAAGGCCCCACAAGCTCATCTTTGATGATACCAGCCCAAACCAGTACTCCACCTCCACCTTGCTGGCGTCTGAGTCGGACTGGAGCTCTCTGCCCTTTACCAATCCAGCCACGGGCCCATCCATCTGGCCCATCAAGACTCACTCTCATTTCATCAGTCCATAAAACCTTAGAAAAATCAGTCTTGAGATATTTCTTGGCCCAGTCTTGACGTTTCAGCTTGTGTGTCTTGTTCAGTGGTGGTCGTCTTTCAGCCTTTCTTACCTTGGCCATGTCTCTGAGTATTGCACACCTTGTGCTTTTGGGCACTCCAGTGATGTTGCAGCTCTGAAATATGGCCAAACTGGTGGCAAGTGGCATCTTGGCAGCTGCACGCTTGACTTTTCTCAGTTCATGGGCAGTTATTTTGCGCCTTGGTTTTTCCACACGCTTCTTGCGACCCTGTTGTCTATTTTGAATGAAACGCTTGATTGTTCCATGATCACGCTTCAGAAGCTTTGCAATTTTAAGAGTGCTGCATCCCTCTGCAAGATATCTCACTATTTTTTACTTTTCTGAGCCTGTCAAGTCCTTCTTTTGACCCATTTTGCCAAAGGAAAGGAAGTTGCCTAATAATTATGCACACCTGATATAGGGTGTTGATGTCATTAGACCACACCCCTTCTCATTACAGAGATGCACATCACCTAATATGCTTAATTGGTAGTAGGCTTTCGAGCCTATACAGCTTGGAGTAAGACAACATGCATAAAGAGGATGATGTGGTCAAAATACTCATTTGCCTAAATAATTCTGCACTCCCTGTATTTTCATACCTCCTTTTTGCTCTCTTTACATTAATAGGTACGTTGACTGCAGTTGAAAGCTTTTTGTCTTTCAAATCGGGACCAGAGGTTAGTTTATATATTTTGATTCTTGTTTACTTTAGTATAGCAATGTATCCAACTAGTTAATAATTTTAATTGACGAGCACTAGAAGTTTGACACATGCAGTTAGTCACAAATACTAGTCAAGGTTACATTTTGGGTTTACTTCATCTCACTGGAATTAAAGGGGCAGTTAAAGTGAATGTCAATTTTGATGCTAAAGTGCCAGTTTTTTAAATTTGATTAAAAACAGGGGCACTTAAATTCATCAAAATTTACATTTCCTGTTGAGAAAAAAAACGTACCTTTTTTAATCTTCACAGCAGCTCTAGCTTCCTCCACCCGTCGCAAAGCCTCTTCCTGGGTCTAAAATGAGGAATTCGTCTTCCTCCAATCACAGCGTTGAATCAGACACTGATTCTCCCGGTGGGGAAGTTGTGATTGGAGGATGACCTATCCATCATTTCTGACGTCAGAAATGGCTTGCAACGACCGGAGGAAGCTGGAGCTGCTGTCAAGATTAAAAGGTAAGGTTTTTTTTATTCTCAACAGGAGTGAAAAATGTAAATTTCATCAAAATTGATATTTACTTTGTCATAATTTAGACATTCATGATTCAGACAGACCATACAATTTTATAAATAACTTTCCAGTTTACTAATATTTAATTTGCTTCCTTCTCGTATTATCCTTTTGTTGAAGGGCTTATATAGGTAAGCTCAGGAGCAGCAAAGCACCTGGGTGCTAGCAGCTGATTGGTGGCTGCATGTATATACCTATTGTCATTGGCTTCAACAATTGATACTAAAAAGGAGGCATATTTGATAATAGAAGCAAACTGGAAAGTTGTTTAATATTGTATGCTCTACTTATATCTTGAAAGAAACATTTTGGGTTTCATGTCCCTTAAAGTTTGTCAATCAAAAACTGTACATCGCACTTAGAGCTCCTATCTAACTTAAAAGGATACGAAAATCACATTTTGTCTTTCATGATTCAGACAGATCATGCATTTTTAAGCAACTTTCTAATTTACTCCTATTATCATTTTTTTCTTCGTTCTCTTGGTATCTTTATTTTAAAAAGCAGCAGTGTAAAGCTTAGGCGCCAGCCCATTTTAGGTTCAGCACCTGGGTTGCGCTTGCTGATTGGTGGCTAAATGTAGATACCAATCAGCAAGCGCTATCCAAGGTTCTGAACCGAAAATGGGCCGGCTCCTTAGCTTAGTTTCCTGCTTTTTAAAATAAAGATATCGAGCCTGAAGAAAAATTGATAATAGGAGTACATTACTTTTCCCGTCGATCTGTATCTGCTGCACCTCTCTGTGAGTCTCTTCATTGGCTCCCCATTCACAGCAGAATTAAATTCAAAATTCTCCCCCTTACATACAAAACTCTCACCAACGCCGCTCCCTTCTACCTATCCTCTCTAATCCACTAAGATCCAACAATGACCTGCTCCTTGCATCCGCAACCATCACCTCCTCTCATGCTAGACTGCAGGACTTCTCTCGTGCAGCACCTACCCTCTGGAACACTCTCCCTCGTGCTGTCAAGCTTTGCCCTAATCTTTCTTCCTTTAAATGTTCACTGAAGACTTTTCTGTTCAGGGAAGCCTACCACCCAACTCAATAATAAATTAATTTCACTTACCTAACATTTCCCTCATCTAACTCTGTATTAACATCCTTCTCAATCTTGCAGTCCTCGCCTCCTGTTTCTCAACTGCCTACCCTTCTAGATTGTAAGTTCCCACAGGAATAGGGCCCTCAATCCTCCTGTATGTGTTTGTAAATTTTGTCCTGTATCTTACAAGTCTTATATTGTTTTATTTAAATGAATTGTATCCATGGACAGCGCTGCGGAATATGTTGGTGCTTAATAAAGTATAATAATAATAATAATAAATACATTAGAGCATGCAATTTTAAGCAACATTCTACACCTTCCTAAGGTGTCTTGCATAGCCTGTTTGTCAGAGACCCAGCATCAGCCCCAAATATTGTAAAATATTTTCTTATATAATTTCTATTTTAAAGCAAAACCATCTTTTCTTTCATGTAATTAGCAAGAGTCCATGAGCTAGTGACGTATGGGATATACATTCCTACCAGGAGGGGCAAAGTTTCCCAAACCTCAAAATGCCTATAAATACACCCCTCACCACACCCACAATTCAGTTTTACAAACTTTGCCTCCTATGGAGGTGGTGAAGTAAGTTTGTGCTAGATTCTACGTTGATATGCGCTCCGCAGCAAGTTGGAGCCCGGTTTTCCTCTCAGCGTGCAGTGAATGTCAGAGGGATGTGAGGAGAGTATTGCCTATTTGAATGCAGTGATCTCCTTCTACGGGGTCTATTTCATAGGTTCTCTGTTATCGGTCGTAGAGATTCATCTCTTACCTCCCTTTTCAGATCGACGATATACTCTTATTTATATACCATTACCTCTGCTGATTCTCGTTTCAGTACTGGTTTGGCTTTCTACAAACATGTAGATGAGTGTCCTGGGGTAAGTAAATCTTATTTTCTGTGACACTCTAAGCTATGGTTGGGCACTTTGTTTATAAAGTTCTAAATATATGTATTCAAACATTTATTTGCCTTGACTCAGAATGTTCAACATTCCTTATTTTTCAGACAGTCAGTTTCATATTTGGGATAATGCATTTGAATTAATCATTTTTTCTTACCTTCAAAAATTTGACTCTTTTTTCCCTGTGGGCTGTTAGGCTCGCGGGGGCTGAAAATGCTTCATTTTATTGCGTCATTCTTGGTGCGGACTTTTTTGGCGCAAAAAATCTTTTTCCGTTTCCGGCGTCATACGTGTCGCCGGAAGTTGCGTAATTTTTTGACGTTATTTTGCGCCAAAAATGTCGGCGTTCCGGATGTGGCGTCATTTTTGGCGCCAAAAGCATTTAGGCGCCAAATAATGTGGGCGTCTTATTTGGCGCTAAAAAATATGGGCGTCGCTTTTGTCTCCACATTATTTAAGTCTCATTTTTCATTGCTTCTGGTTGCTAGAAGCTTGTTCTTTGGCATTTTTTCCCATTCCTGAAACTCTCATTTAAGGAATTTGATCAATTTTGCTTTATATGTTGTTTTTTCTCTTACATATTGCAAGATGTCTCACGTTGCATCTGAGTCAGAAGATACTACAGGAAAATCGCTGTCTAGTGCTGGATCTACCAAAGCTAAGTGTATCTGCTGTAAACTTTTGGTAGCTATTCCTCCGGCTGTTGTTTGTATTAATTGTCATGACAAACTTGTTAATGCAGATAATATTTCCTTTAGTAAAGTACCATTGCCTGTTGCAGTTCCTTCAACATCTAAGGTGCAGAATGTTCCTGATAACATAAGAGATTTTGTTTCTGAATCCATCAAGAAGGCTATGTCTGTTATTTCCCCTTCTAGTAAACGTAAAAAATCTTTTAAAACTTCTCTCCCTACAGATGAATTTTTAAATGAACATCATCATTCTGATTCTGATGACTCTTCTGGTTCAGAGGATTCTGTCTCAGAGATTGATGCTGATAAATCTTCATATTTATTTAAAATGGAATTTATTCGTTCTTTGCTTAAAGAAGTACTAATTGCTTTAGAAATAGAGGATTCTGGTCCTCTTGATACTAATTCTAAACGTTTAGATAAGGTATTTAAATCTCCTGTGGTTATTCCAGAAGTTTTTCCTGTTCCTAATGCTATTTCTGAAGTAATTTCCAAAGAATGGGATAAATTGGGTAATTCATTTACTCCTTCTAAATGTTTTAAGCAATTATATCCTGTGCCGTCTGACAGATTAGAATTTTGGGACAAAATCCCTAAAGTTGATGGGGCTATTTCTACCCTTGCTAAACGTACTACTATTCCTACGTCAGATGGTACTTCGTTTAAGGATCCTTTAGATAGGAAAATTGAATCCTTTCTAAGAAAAGCTTATCTGTGTTCAGGTAATCTTCTTAGACCTGCTATATCATTGGCTGATGTTGCTGCAGCTTCAACTTTTTGGTTGGAAACTTTAGCGCAACAAGTAACAGATCATGATTCTCATGATATTATTATTCTTCTTCAGCATGCTAATAATTTTATCTGTGATGCCATTTTTGATATTATCAGAGTTGATGTCAGGTTTATGTCTCTAGCTATTTTAGCTAGAAGAACTTTATGGCTTAAAACTTGGAATGCTGATATGGCTTCTAAATCAACTCTATTTTCCATTTCTTTCCAGGGTAACAAATTATTTGGTTCTCAGTTGGATTCTATTATCTCAACTGTTACTGGTGGGAAAGGAACTTTTTTACCACAGGATAAAAAATCTAAGGGTAAAAACAGGGCTAATAATCGTTTTCGTTCCTTTCGTTTCAACAAAGAACAAAAGCCTAATCCTTCATCCTCAGGAGCAGTTTCAGTTTGGAAACCATCTCCAGTTTGGAATAAATCCAAGCCTGCTAGAAAGGCAAAGCCTGCTTCTAAGTCCACATGAAGGTGCGGCCCTCATTCCAGCTCAGCTGGTAGGGGGCAGGTTACGTTTTTTCAAAGAAATTTGGATCAATTCTGTTCACAATCTTTGGATTCAGAACATTGTTTCAGAAGGGTACAGAATTGGTTTCAAGATGAGACCTCCTGCAAAGAGATTTTTTCTTTCCCGTGTCCCAGTAAATCCAGTGAAAGCTCAAGCATTTCTGAATTGTGTTTCAGATCTAGAGTTGGCTGGAGTAATTATGCCAGTTCCAGTTCCGGAACAGGGGATGGGGTTTTATTCAAATCTCTTCATTGTACCAAAGAAGGAGAATTCCTTCAGACCAGTTCTGGATCTAAAAATATTGAATCGTTATGTAAGGATACCAACGTTCAAGATGGTAACTGTAAGGACTATCTTGCCTTTTGTTCAGCAAGGGCATTATATGTCCACAATAGATTTACAGGATGCATATCTGCATATTCCGATTCATCCAGATCATTATCAGTTCCTGAGATTCTCTTTTCTGGACAAGCATTACCAGTTTGTGGCTCTGCCGTTTGGCCTAGCTACAGCTCCAAGAATTTTTACAAAGGTTCTCGGTGCCCTTCTGTCTGTAATCAGAGAACAGGGTATTGTGGTATTTCCTTATTTGGACGATATCTTGGTACTTGCTCAGTCTTTACATTTAGCAGAATCTCATACGAATCGACTTGTGTTGTTTCTTCAAGATCATGGTTGGAGGATCAATTTACCAAAAAGTTCATTGAATCCTCAAACAAGGGTAACCTTTCTGGGTTTCCAGATAGATTCAGTGTCCATGACTCTGTCTTTAACAGACAAGAGAGGTCTAAAATTGATTTCAGCTTGTCGAAACCTTCAGTCACAATCATTCCCTTCGGTAGCCTTATGCATGGAAATTCTAGGTCTTATGACTGCTGCATCGGACGCGATCCCCTTTGCTCGTTTTCACATGCGACCTCTTCAGCTCTGTATGCTGAATCAATGGTGCAAGGATTACACAAAGATATCTCAATATCTTTAAAACCGATTGTTCGACACTCTCTAACGTGGTGGACAGATCACCATCGTTTAATTCAGGGGGCTTCTTTTGTGCTTCCGACCTGGACTGTAATTTCAACAGATGCAAGTCTCACAGGTTGGGCAGCTGTGTGGGGATCTCTGACGGCACAAGGAGTTTGGGAATCTCAGGAGGTGAGATTACCGATCAATATTTTGGAACTCCGTGCAATTTTCAGAGCTCTTCAGTTTTGGCCTCTTCTGAAGAGAGAATCGTTCATTTGTTTTCAGACAGACAATGTCACAACTGTGGCATACATCAATCATCAAGGAGGGACTCACAGTCCTCTGGCTATGAAAGAAGTATCTCGAATTTTGGTTTGGGCGGAATCCAGCTCCTGTCTAATCTCTGCGGTTCATATCCCAGGTATAGACAATTGGGAAGCGGATTATCTCAGTCGCCAAACGTTGCATCCGGGCGAATGGTCTCTTCACCCAGAGGTATTTCTTCAAATTGTTCAAATGTGGGAACTTCCAGAAATAGATCTGATGGCTTCTCATCTAAACAAGAAGCTTCCCAGGTATCTGTCCAGATCCCGGGATCCTCAGGCGGAGGCAGTGGATGCATTATCACTTCCTTGGAAGTATCATCCTGCCAATATCTTTCCGCCTCTAGTTCTTCTTCCAAGAGTAATCTCCAAGATTCTGAAGGAATGCTCGTTTGTTCTGCTGGTAGCTCCGGCATGGCCTCACAGGTTTTGGTATGCGGATCTTGTCCGGATGGCCTCTTGCCAACCGTGGACTCTTCCGTTAAGACCAGACCTTCTGTCGCAAGGTCCTTTTTTCCATCAGGATCTGAAATCCTTAAATTTAAAGGTATGGAGATTGAACGCTTGATTCTTGGTCAAAGAGGTTTCTCTGACTCTGTGATTAATACTATGTTACAGGCGCGTAAATCTGTATCTAGAGATATATATTATAGAGTCTGGAAGACTTATATTTCTTGGTGTCTTTCTCATCATTTTTCTTGGCATTCTTTTAGAATACCGAGAATTTTACAGTTTCTTCAGGATGGTCTAGATAAGGGTTTGTCCGCAAGTTCCTTGAAAGGACAAATCTCTGCTCTTTTTGTTCTTTTTCACAGAAAGATTGCTATTCTTCCTGATATTCATTGTTTTGTACAAGCTTTGGTTCGTATAAAACCTGTCATTAAGTCAATTTCTCCTCCTTGGAGTTTGAATTTGGTTCTGGGAGCTCTTCAAGCTCCTCCGTTTGAACCTTTGCATTCATTGGACATTAAATTACTTTCTTGGAAAGTTTTGTTCCTTTTGGCAATCTCTTCTGCCAGAAGAGTTTCTGAATTATCTGCTCTTTCTTGTGAGTCTCCTTTTCTGATTTTTCATCAGGATAAGGCGGTGTTGCGAACTTCTTTTGAATTTTTACCTAAAGTTGTGAATTCCAACAACATTAGTAGAGAAATTGTGGTTCCTTCATTATGTCCTAATCCTAAGAATTCTAAGGAGAAATCGTTGCATTCTTTGGATGTTGTTAGAGCTTTGAAATATTATGTTGAAGCTACTAAGTCTTTCCGAAAGACTTCTAGTCTATTTGTTATCTTTTCCGGTTCTAGAAAAGGCCAGAAAGCTTCTGCCATTTCTTTGGCATCTTGGTTGAAATCTTTAATTCATCTTGCCTATGTTGAGTCGGGTAAAACTCCGCCTCAGAGGATTACAGCTCATTCTACTAGGTCAGTTTCTACTTCCTGGGCGTTTAGGAATGAAGCTTCGGTTGATCAGATTTGCAAAGCAGCAACTTGGTCCTCTTTGCATACTTTTACTAAATTCTACCATTTTGATGTATTTTCTTCTTCTGAAGCAGTTTTTGGTAGAAAAGTACTTCAGGCAGCGGTTTCAGTTTGAATCTTCTGCTTATGTTTTTCATTAAACTTTATTTTGGGTGTGGATTATTTTCAGCAGGAATTGGCTGTCTTTATTTTATCCCTCCCTCTCTAGTGACTCTTGTGTGGAAAGATCCACATCTTGGGTAATCATTATCCCATACGTCACTAGCTCATGGACGCTAATTACATGAAAGAAAACATAATTTATGTAAGAACTTACCTGATAAATTCATTTCTTTCATATTAGCAAGAGTCCATGAGGCCCGCCCTTTTTTTGTGGTGGTTATGATTTTTGTATAGAGCACAATTATTCCAATTCCTTATTTTATATGCTTTCGCACTTTTTTATCACCCCACTTCTTGGCTATTCGTTAAACTGAATTGTGGGTGTGGTGAGGGGTGTATTTATAGGCATTTTGAGGTTTGGGAAACTTTGCCCCTCCTGGTAGGAATGTATATCCCATACGTCACTAGCTCATGGACTCTTGCTAATATGAAAGAAATGAATTTATCAGGTAAGTTCTTACATAAATTATGTTTTTTTATTCTTTGTTAAATGAAAATGAACTAATTTTTTTTTTGTACTTTATACTTTTGGCCACTCCTGATGCAGAAAAGTTAAAAAAAACAAAAAAACTTTTATGCCTTTCAGATAGAGCATGCAGTTTTATGGTACTATTCAAATTTACTTTGATATATTTTGTTAAGCTATACCTAGGTCTAAGAGCAGCAGTGCACTACTGGGAGCTAACTGGTGACTCATGGCTACACACAAATGCCTCTCCAAATCCAGTCCCATGTCCCACCTCTGGAACTCACTTTAACTCAGCAAGTTATAAAGCATTTTATTATTGGGCTGCCACATAAGAACATTTTCTTTTTGTATTTGCATACTTTAACAATAAATTTTCAGCTAGGCATTACAAAGAAGTGAAATCCAGGAAGGACACTTTTATATTGACTTATCAAGAGCCTGTCTATATAGGGTTTTGTATTTTTCTTTCTCTCCCTATTTTAGTAAGTAAAAAAAAAAAAAAAATTATATCCCTGACGGTGCATATTTAAAAAATGTGTGTGTGTTTTTTTTTGTTTTTTACTTTCGATTTCAAGTATGTCTTGGGTTATGTATGTATGTGTATTCTGGAAATGTTCTTGTAAATATTATTTGTTTGTAATTGTCCTTTTTAAATATATGTAAAATCCTAGTTAACTCTCCCTGGAAATTTACATATGTTTTTGTATATTTCTTCTAGGGAACCTGCATTCATGATGGAACTTGGCAATCGGCTATTCATGGGGTCGCAGATCAGGGCAATCTAAGGAAACTTAGAAAGCAGTTCCCACTCAAACCTGTTCCAATTGTTGGTGCAAAATTGAAAAGAAGGTTAGTACTTTAGTGTGTGGTTTATTTCTTTTATTTT
This sequence comes from Bombina bombina, assembly GCF_027579735.1. Lineage (NCBI taxonomy): Eukaryota > Metazoa > Chordata > Amphibia > Anura > Bombinatoridae > Bombina > Bombina bombina. Next base: position 758,524,748 of record NC_069502.1, on the reverse strand, counting down.
TTTCCCTTTTTAAAATATCAGTTTTTCTTTTACAAGATATGCCGAGTCCACAGGTTTCATCCTTACTTGTGGGATATTATCCTCCTGCTAACAGGAAGTGGCAAAGAGCACCACAGCAGAGCTGTTATATAGCTCCTCCCTTGACTCCTCCCCCCCAGTCATTCTCTTTGCCTATGCTAGTAATAGGAAGGGTAAAGTGTTAGTGGTGATAAAATGATAGTTTTATTTTCTTCAATCAAGAAGTTTTTTATTTTAAATGGTACCGGTGAGTACTATTTTGTTCAGGGAGGATAAGGAAGAAGAATTCCCCCTGAATTTGATGATCTTAGCAGTAGTTACTAAGGTCCATTATGGTTCCCACAGATCTGAAGGTAATATGGGAAAGATCTTCAGTGTGGAGGACTGTCTCATGCAGCAAGCAGCATTTGAGGTATGTTTCAGCCTTATATTTTCTGAGGAAACTTTGTATGTCAGAATTGGCTGTATTAGTTCCTTATAGTGGGAACAAGGTAAGCAGTAGTCCTGTAAGGGTAAAGGGAGTTACTGTCCTACTGGGTGTTTTCGACAGACATTTTTGCAGCACTTTATATACGCAGCATTTTCTTGACACTGGGATTTTGTTTCACATATAACCTTTGATAAGGGCTCATGAAAGAGACTTTATTTGGTAAATATATAGTTTGGGGACCACATGGCTGTTATTAACCGCTTCCCATGCGGTAGTTGAGTTTTTTAGTGCGACATCCATTGTGGGCGGGGCCTATTTTCGCGCCTCAGTTGCGCAGTTTACTTTGAAGGAGACAGCAGAAATTAGCTCCGGTTGGGCCCTATCTGTGTTCTATACTATCTGGATTGGTGTCGATTCGTTTGGCAGGTTTCTGGAGGCAGGTAGGCGCCACAGCAGAGCTGTGGCAAGGTGCAGGAGTCGTTTTTCAGCAATTTATAATATTTTTGCTTGAATGTTCCTGTAAAGAGTAAATTGCTTCTTGCATATAGTATGCAATAATTTTTGGAAACTCTGCTTATTTATTCTTACTTTTGAACGATTATAGACGTTTTTAAGTGTGTTTGAGAAAAAATGTGCGCTTTTATTTCTTAAAGGCGCAGTAACCGTTTTTTATTAATTTAATTTTTGCAGTAAATAAAGTGTTTTTCAACTGTTGTAGTTATTACTACTTTGTTTAACATGTCTGACATTGAGGAAACTCATTGCTCTATGTGTTTGGAAGCCATTGTGGAACCCCCACTTACATTGTGTACCACTTGTACTGATAGAGCCTTACACTGTAAAGATCATATTTTAGGAAATGATAGTATGTCTAAGGATGATTCTCAGTCTGAAGAGAATCAGGATATGCCATCCAATTCTCCCCAAGTGTCACAACCTTTAACACCCACGCAAGTGACACCTAGTACTTCTAATGCGTCTAGTTCTTTTACTCTGCAAGATATGGCTGCAGTTATGTCTACTACTCTCACTGAGGTATTATCTAAACTGCCAGTTTTGCAAGGTAAACGCAGTAGGCCAGGTATTAATGTAAATACTGAACCCTCTGATGCTTTAGTAGCTATTTCCGATGTACCCTCACAATGCTCTGAATTGGGGGTCAGGGAATTATTGTCTGAGGGAGAACTTTCAGATTCAGGGAATGTGTTACCTCAGACAGATTCGGACTTAACGTCCTTTAAATTTAAACTTGAACACCTTTGCCTGTTGCTCAGGGAGGTCCTAGCGACTCTGTATGATTGTGAACCTATTAAAATTCCCCCTGAAAAATTATGTAAGATGGATAAATATCTAGAAGTACCTACTTACACTGATGTTTTTCCGGTTCCTAAAGAAATTTCGGAAATTGTTAAAAAGGAATGGGATAGACCAGGCATACTGTTCTCTCCCCCTCCTAATTTTAAGAAAATGTTCCCTATATCAGACACCATCAAGGACTCTTGGCAAACGGTCCCTAAGGTGGAGGGAGCAATATCTACTCTAGCTAAGCGTACAACTGTACCTATTGAGGACAGTTGTGCTTTCAAAGACCCTATGGATAAAAAGTTAGAGGGTCTTCTAAAGAAGTTATTTATTCACCAGGGTTTCTTGTTACAGCCTACTGCCTGCATTGTTCCAGTAACTACGGCGGCGGCTTTCTGGTTTGACTCCCTTGAGGAGTCTCTGAAAGAAGAGACGCCCTTAGAGGACATTTTGGACAGAATTAAAGCTCTCAAGCTAGCTAATTCTTTTATCACAGATGCTGCTTTTCAGATTGCTAAATTAGCGGCAAAAATGCAGGCTTTGCCATTTTGGTGCGCAGAGCGCTATGGTTAAAATCATGGTCTGCTGATGTATCATCAAAATCTAAGCTTTTAACTATTCCTTTCAAGGGTAAAACCCTATTTGGCCCTGAATTGAAAGAAATCATTTCAGACATTACTGGAGGTAAAGGCCTACCTCAAGACAAACCTCTTAAAATGAGGGGTAAACAAAATCATTTTCGTTGCTTTCGAAATTTCAGAGGAGTACCCTCTGCTTTCCCTTTCTCTACTAAACAGGAAGGAAATTTTGCTCAATCCAAGTCTGTCTGGAGACCTAACCAGACCTGGAATAAGGGTAAACAAGCCAAGAAGCCCGCTGCTGCTACCAAGACAACATGAAGGGGCAGCTCCCGATCCTGGACCGGATCTAGTAGGGGGCAGACTTTCTCTCTTTGCTCAGGCCTGGGCAAGAGATGTGCAGGACCCCTGGACATTAGAAATTGTGACCCAGGGGTATCAACTGGAATTCAAGGATTTTCTCCCAAGGGGGAGATTCCACCTTTCACGTTTGTCTGTTGACCAGACAAAAAGAGAGGCGTTTTTACGCTGTGTAAAAGACCTCTATACCATGGGTGTTATTTGTCCAGTTCCAAAACGGGAACAGGGACAGGGGTTTTACTCAAACCTAAACAAATTTCTCAGAACCCCATCGTTCAAGATGGAGACTATACGAACAATCTTACCAATGATCCAGGAGGGTCAATTCATGACCACCGTGGACCTAAAGGAGGCGTACCTTCACATTCCTATCCACAAGGATCATCATCAGTTTCTAAGGTTTGCCTTTCTGGACAAACATTATCAGTTTGTGGCCCTTCCCTTTGGGTTGGCCACAGCTCCCAGAATTTTCACAAAGGTGTTAGGGTCCCTTCTGGCGGTCCTCAGGCCACGGGGCATAGCAGTGACGCCCTATCTGGACGATATCTTGATTCACGCGTCAACTCATCATCTATCCAAATCTCACACGGACATAGTGCAGTCTTTCCTGAGAACTCATGGTTGGAAAGTGAATGTAGAAAAAAGTTCACTTGTTCCATTCTTGGGAACTTTGATAGACTCGGTAGACATGAGAATTTTCCTGACGGAGGTCAGAAAATCAAAAATTCTAATCGCTTGCCGAGCTCTTCAGTAGCTCAGTGTATGGAGGTCATTGGATTAATGGTAGCAGCGATGGACATCGTTCCGTTTGCTCGCTTTCATCTCCGACTACTGCAGCTGTGCATGCTCAGACAGTGGAATGGGGATCATGCAAATTTATCTCCTCAGATAAATCTGGATCAAGAGACCAGAGAGTCTCTTCTTTGGTGGTTGTCACAGAATCTGTCCCAGGGAATGTGCTTTCGCAGGCCATCGTGGGTTATAGTGACAACGGACGCCATCCTCTTGGGCTGGGGTGCGGTCTGGAATTCCCTGAAGGCTCAGGGGACTTGGACTCCCATGGAATCTCAATTACCAATCAATATTCTGGAACTGAGAGCAATATTCAATGCGCTTCAGGCGTGGCCTCAGTTGGCTTCGGCCAAATTCATAAGATTCCAGTCGGACAACATTACGACTGTAGCATATATCAATCATCAGGGGGGAACAAAAAGTTCTCTAGCGATGAGAGAGGTATCAAAGATAATCAGATGGGCGGAGAACCACTCTTGCCATCTATCAGCAATCTATATCCCAGGTGTAGAGAACTGGGAAGCGGATTTTCTAAGTCGTCAGACTTTTCGTCCGGGGGAGTGGGAACTTCATCCGGAGGTGTTTGCATCATTGATTCAACAATGGGGCATGCCGGAATTAGATCTGATGGCATCTCGACAGAATGCCAAACTTACACGTTACGGATCCAGGTCAAGAGATCCCCAGGCTGTACTGATAGATGCTCTAGCAGTACCTTGGTCGTTCAACCTGGCTTATGTGTTTCCACCATTTCCTCTCCTGCCTCGAATGATTGCAAGAATCAAACAGGAGAGAGCTTCAGTAATTCTAATAGCGCCTGCGTAGCCACGCAGGACTTGGTATGCAGCTCTAGTGGACATGTCCCCTCTGCCACCATGGAAACTTCCATTGAGACAAGACCTTCTCATTCAAGGTCCGTTCCAACATCCAAATCTAAATTCTCTGCAGCTGACTGCCTGGAGATTGAACGCTTGATTTTATCTAAGCGGGGATTCTCTGAGTCGGTCATTGATACTTTGATTCAGGCACGCAAGCCTGTCACTAGAAAGATTTACCATAAGATATGGCGTAAATATCTTTATTGGTGCGAATCCAAGGGCTACTCATGGAGTTAGGGTTAGGATTCCTAGGATTTTGTCCTTTCTCCAAGAAGGATTGGAGAAGGGATTATCAGCTAATTCCTTAAAGGGACAAATTTCTGCTTTGTCAATTTTACTACACAAGCGTCAGGCGGATGTCCCAGACGTTCAGTCTTTTTGTCAGGCATTAATCAGAATCAAGCCTGTGTTTAAACTTATTGCTCCGCCATGGAGTTTGAATTTAGTTCTCAATGGTCTTCAAGGGGTTCCGTTTGAACCCATGCATTCCATAGATATAAAGTTATCTTGGAAAGTTTTGTTTTTGGTTGCTATCTCTTCTGCTCGAAGGGTTTCTGAGCTTTCTGCATTACAATGTGATTCACCTTATCTTATATTCCATTCTGATAAGGTGGTTTTGCGTACTAAACCTGGATTCCTTCCTAAGGCTGTTTCAAATAAGAATATTAATCAGGAAATTGTTGTTCCTTCCTTGTGTCCTAATCCTTCTTCTAAGAAGGAGCGTCTGTTACATAACTTGGACGTGGTTCGTGCCTTGAAGTTCTACTTACAAGCGACCAAGGATTTCCGTCAAACATCTTCTCTATTCATTGTTTATTTTAGGGGCCAGAAAGCTACGGCTACCTCTCTCTCTTTTTGGCTGAAAAGCATCATCCGCCTGGCATATGAGACTGCTGGACAGCAGCCTCCTGAAAAAATTACGGCTCATTCTACTAGAGCTGTGGCTTCCACATGGGCTTTCAAGAACAATGCTTCTGTTGAACAGATTTGTAAGGCTGCGACTTGGTCCTCCCTTCATACTTTTTCCAAATTTTCCAAATTTGATACTTTTGTTTCTTCTGAGGCTATTTTTGGGAGAAAGGTTCTTCAAGCAGTGGTGCCTTCCGTTTAGGTTCCTGTCTTGTCCCTCCCTTTCATCCGTGTCCTAAAGCTTTGGTATTGGTATCCCACAAGTAAGGATGAAACCCGTGGACTCGGCATATCTTGTAAAAGAAAAGGATTATGCTTACCTGATAAATTGATTTCTTTTACGATAGTCCGAGTCCACGGCCCGCCCTGTCATTTTAAGACAGGATTTATTTTTCAAAACTTCAGTCACCTCTGCACCTTTTAGCTTTTCCTTTCTCTTCCTATACCTTCGGTCGAATGACTATAGGGAGGAGCTATATAACAGCTCTGCTGTGGTGCTCTTTGCCACTTCCTGTTAGCAGGAGGATAATATCCCACGAGTAAGGATGGAACCCGTGGACTCGGCATATCGTAAAAGAAATCAATTTATCAGGTAAGCATAAATTTCCTTTTTTAAATGGGATCAATATACATAAACCAATTTTTTTTTTTTTTTTTAGAAAGGGATATAGGTTTAAGTACCATTTTTCTAATATTTAATTTTATTCTTAGCCTTTTAGTAATTAAATAGCATCCACATCATTAATAGTGCTTATGTATATAGCATGTATTATTAGACACTTTCTGTTAGTGAATTTAAAATTTTGAGGGTTTCTACCACTTTTTTAAATTTTTACCATGTTCTATGAAAATATTCAATATGAATTGTGATAAACATGGATTCTCTTAACGTGACTGACAACATTTTTGCCCCCCCCCCCTTTTCTTTTTTTTATTATATAATACTTAACCCTAAACATCTGCTTGTCTTTCTAGTGGGTTTTATCTGGTTTCTCTTATAGTATAAAGGCTAAAACACTGTTATAATCTAGAACCATAAGTAATGTGTTGTGGGGGGCAAAATATTACAATATTTATTGATATAGTAAAAGAACAGATGAATGGTGTTCTGTTAAAATTACTTTTCTTGCAGGGGTGCAGTATTTTACAGCAATGAACTGAAGGAATATGCTATTCCGTTCCTTGGAGCAGATGTGGCAGTTGTCAAAAGGACGCAACGATTCTTGCATGAGAATTATCAAGAAACTCCTGTGAGTGGGTTCAAATATCTGGTTTATAAGACTATTTATTTTAAAGAAATCCCCCCCCCATAAAATTACTTTTCTTACAGTATTTAATTCTAATAGACGTTTAATCTAGTCATCGTTGAGATGCACAACATTTATACAGAAAATAAACTACTCTTACCGTATAGACGGAAACACCAGTATTTGTAAAGGAATTGTTCTAGGTTACTAGGACGATTCCACTAATTGTGTTTTTTTGTTTTTCCATAGGTGCAATATTCTGCATATGTAGCTGTGGGTGGTATTGCATCTGTAATCAAATTGATATTTGTTGGAATACTTTTTTTACTTTTCACACAATTTAACTGTGGACGACAGCTTTTAATAAAAGTAAGTGTTATTCATATATATCCAATTCTTAAAAAAAAAAGTGTATGTATATATATATATATATATATATATATATATATATATATATATATATATATATATATATATATATATATATATATATATATATATATATATTAATTTTTTCTTTTGATGCTTTACAGTATCCAAAATTCTTTTCGTTTGGATTTTTTTCAAAGGAAGGACCAACACAAAAACAGGTAATTGTCCTCCATCAGATTTCTTCATTGGATTTATCCAATTCTAGAATTCCATTTGTAATCATGGGTCGATCGCAATCTTTTCGAAAAATCTTTATTTTTAAAAAAAAAAATTTGCTACTAAAAAACCCACCATTAAAGTCTTTGGGGAATTTTGTTGATAAATCATTTGATACATTTTTCTAAAGGATTGTGATTGGCCCCTGTATGTATCTTATTGCATGTTTTAATTTCACTTTCCTTATTAAAGGGGTCCTGACACTTCATGACTTGCACAGTACTTTGGGGGGAAGGATGTTAATATTGTTAGAGATATATATATAGATATAGATATATATAGATATAGATATACAGATATACAGTGGATATAAAAAGTCTACACACCCCTGTTAAAATATCAGGTTTCTGTGATGTAAAAAATGAGACAAAGATAAATCATTTCAGAACTTTTTCCACCTTTATTGTGACCTATAAACTGTACAACTCAATTGAAAAACAATCTGAAATCTTTTAGGTAAAGGGAAATAAAAAACTAAAATAATATGGTTGCATAAGTGTGAACACCCTTAAACTCATACTTTATTGAAGCACCTTTTGATTTTATTACAGCACTCAGTCTTTTTGTGTATGCGTTTTTCAGCATGGCACATCTTGACTTGGCAAGATTTGCCCACTCTTCTTTGCAAAACACTCTAAATCTGTCAGAATGCGAGGGCATCTCCTGTGCACAGCCCTCTTCAGATCACCCCACAGATTTTTAATTTGATTCAGGTCTGGGCTCTGGCTGGGCCATCCCAAAACTTAAATCATCTTCTGGTGAAGCCATTCCTTTGTTGATTTGGATGTATGCTTTGGGTCGTTGTCATGCTGAAAGATGAAGTTCCTCTTCATGTTTAGCTTTCTAGCAGAAGCGTGAAGGTTTTGTGCCAATATTGTCTGGTATTTGGAACTGTTCATTATTCCCTCTACCTTGACTAAGGCCCCAGTTCCAGCTGAAGAAAAACAGCCTCAAAGCATGATGCTGATACCACCATGCTTCACTGTGGGTATGGTGTTCTTTTGGTGATATGCAGTGTTGTTTTTGCACCAAACATATCTTTATCTATATTTTCGAATAATGGCCAAAAAGTTCAACCTTGGTTTCATCAGACCAGAACACCTTTTTGCAACATGCTTTTGGGAAACTTCAGATGTGTTTTTACAAAATTTAGCCGGGCTTGGATGTTTGTTTTTTGTAAGAAAAGGCTTCCGTCTTGCCACTCTACCCCATAGCCCAGACATGTGAAGAATACAGGCGATTGTTGTCACATGTACCATTCAGCCAATACTTGCCAGATATTCCTGCAGCTCCTTTAATGTTGCTGTAGGCCTCTTGGCAGCCTCCCAGACCAGTTTTCTTCTCGTCTTTTCATCCATTTTGGAGGGACATCCAGTTCTTGGTAATGTCACTGTCGCACCATATTTTCTTCACTAGATGACGACTGTCTTCACTGTGTTCCATGGTATATCTAATGCCTTGGAAATTCTTTTGTACCCTTCTCCTGACTGATACCTTTTAACAATGAGATCCCACTGATGCTTTAGAAGCTCTCTGCGGACCATGGCTTTTGCTGTAGGATGCGACTAACAAAATGTCAGGAAAGACCTACTAGAACGGCAGATCTTTATTTGGGGTTAATCAGAGGCACTTTAAATGACAGGTGTGTACTGACTGCTATTTAACATGATTTTGAATGTGATTGCTTAATTCTGAACACAGCTACATCCCCAGTTATAAAAGGGTGTTCACACTTATGCAACCATATTTTTTTTTTTTTTTTTTTTTTTTTATATTTCCCTTTACCTAAAAGATTTCAGTTTGTTTTTCAATTGAATTGTACAGTTTATAGGTCACATTAAAGGTGGAAAAAGTTCTGAAAGGATTCATCTTTGTCTCATTTTTTACACCACAGAAACCTGACATTTTAACAGGGGTGTGTAGACTTTTTATATCCACTGCAGTGGATATCAAAAGTCTACACACCCCTGTTAAAATGACAGGTTTCTGTGATGTAAAAAAATGAGACAAAGATAAATCCTTTCAGAACTTTTTCCACCTTTAATGTGACTTATAAACTGTACAACTCAATTGAAAAACAAACTGAAATCTTTTAGGTGAAGGGAAGTAAAAATAAAAAAAATAAAATAATATGGTTGCATAAGTGTGCACACCCTTAAACTAATACTTTTTTAAAGCACCTTTTAATTTGATTACAGCACTCAGTCTTTTTGGGTATGAGTTTTTCAGCATGGCACATCTTGACTTGGCAAGATTTGCTCACTCTTCTTTGCAAAAACACTCCAAATCTGTTGGATTGCGATCGCATCTCCTGTGCACAGTCTCTTTCAGATCACCCCACAGATTTTCGATCAGATTCAGGTTTGGGCTCTGGCTGGGCCATTCCAAAACTTTAATCTTCTTCTGGTGAAGCCATTCCTTTGTTGATTTGGATGTATGCTTTGGGTCGTTGTCATGCTGAAAGTTGAAGTTCATCTTCATGTTCAGCTTTCTAGCAGAAGCCTGAAGGTTTTGTGCCAACATTGACTGCTATTTTGAACCGTTGATACTTCCCTTTACCTAGACTAAGGCCCCAGTTCCAGCTGAAGGAAAAACTGCCCCAAAACATGATGCTACCACCACAATGCTTCACTGTGGGTATGGTGTTTTGTTTGGTGATGTGCAGTGTTGTTTTTGTGCCAAACAGATCTTTTGGAATTATGGCCAAAAAGTTTAACCTTGGTTTCATCAGACCAGAACACCTTTTTCCTACATGCTTTTGGGAGACTTAAAGTGATGGTAAAGTTGCTGCCTGTTTACTCTTTATTTATGTATAACATTACTGTGTGGCAATAGTCGCTATGTTTATGTCTGCAAAAATCCATAATAAACATTTATAATCAATTGTTTTGTAAAACGTTGGATACCTTTATTTGCTCCTCCCATCTCTTACTTCCTGTTAAAGATCTAGCTGTAGCCAAGAGCGGTCCAACCCGCTCAATACGTCACTATTTTTGCTCGCTCCTGGGACATGCGATTTGGGCTTGTGCTCTTCTACCAATCAATCTAACTATCTTACTGACATAACTGACGGAATTCTTAAGCGTGACTAACACAGATGCATAACACGAGAGTGTGCATGTAATCATTGACAGACAGCAATGACTTGCGCATGATCTTTAGAGGAATGGGGAGGGTCAGTAAAAGTCCAGCTCGCCTAATGGCCTGGATTTCAACAGGATAAAAAAAAAACGTGATCACGAAAGGAAAAAAATAAACGGAGCCGGGTGGACTAAGGAGAGAACAAAATCGGTCTTTTAAAACGTAATAGTAGCTATAAAAAAATAAAACAGTCATGAATGAAAGTCATATTCCATTAAATATATTTATCTAACCGCGGGTATGCAGACACGCAACTTTACCATCACTTTCAGATGTGTTTTTGCAAAATTTAGCCCGGGCTTAGATGTTTTTCTTAGTAAGAAAAGGCTTCCGTCTTGACACTCTACCCCATATCCCAGACATATGAATAATATGGGAGATTGTTGTCACATGTACCACACAGCCAGTACTTGCCCGATAGTCCTGCAGCTCCGTTAATGTTGCTGTAGGCCTCTTGGTAGCCTCCCAGACCAGTTTTCTTCTCGTCTTTTCATAAATTTTGGAGGGACGTCCAGTTCTTGGTAATGTCACTGTTGCGCCATAATTTCTCCACTTGATGACTATCCTCACTGTGTTCAATGGTATATCTAATGCCTTGGAAATTCTTTTGTACCCTTCTCCTGACTGATACATTTTAACAATGAGATCCTCTGATGTTATGGAAGCTCTCTGCGGACCATGGCTTTTTATGTAGGATGCAACTAAGAGAATGTCAGGAAAGACCTACTAGAACAGCTGAACTTTATTTGGGGTTAATCAGAGGCACTTTAAATGATGGCAGCTGTGTACTGACCCCTATTTAACATGATTTTGAATGTGATCACTTAATTCTGAACAAAGTTACATCCCCAGTTATAAGAAGGTGTGCACAATTATGCAACCACATTTATTTTAGTTTGTTTGTTTATTTCCCTCCACCTAAAAGATTTCAGTTTGTTTTTCAATTAAATTGTACAGTTTATATTATATATTTTTTACATCACAAAAACTTGACATTTTAACAGGGGTGTGTAGACTTTTTATATCCACTGTGTGTGTGTGATATATATATATATATATATATATATATATATATATATATATATATATATATATATATATATATATATATATATATATATATATATATATATATATATATATATATATATATATATATATATATATTAATCCTTTAATGGGTATTTTTCCCTGCAAGCAAGGATTGGGGCTATGCTGTGTTTATGTAAATCTCTTCAGTAAGAGTAATGGTGGCGTTTAGCAGTTAGAAGGTGGCGAGGTGGTCAATGCTTTATTTATAACATCTATGCTACCCCTTTATAGAAAACCAGGGTTAGTTACTCTCTTCTTTTTTTACAGGTCCCTGACAGATGTTGGTGAATCTGTCACACCTTAGATGCTACGTCTGCCCTGCAGCTGGATCAGCAGGTAAGTGCTCTTGCCTTCTAGGTATGGAGGGTCGGCACTTAGGGGTTAATCCTCTGTGGACACTAATGGGACATAATATATCTCCCGAAGCTGGAGTATTTTTATGGACAGCTATGCTAGGGTGCTGCACTGCTAAGCAACAGTAACTTTGAACAAGTCAAGGGTTCATGTTACTATGATAGGAGGCTGGCTGTGAGACAATTGATATGACAACGGGGCAAACAAGGGGTTCATTTAATTATTCTTTATTATCCCCCCTACGATCATATTAGTGAAGTGTGTGCAGGGATTACTCTGTATATGTTGCTACGGCGCAGTGCAGAAGACTTGCGTCTTTTTTACTAAGCTGTGGTGCACTTACAATTTGTGTCAAGTCACGTGACCGTATTTCGTGCTTTCGCTTCTACAGCTTTCCTGTCAGCCGAAATAAGAGCGGATCGCATTGCGGTGTGTTTTAGTTCTGCCCTTTGATCGGAGGATACCTCAGTGGCTTCTGATAAAATACTAAGCAGCAACGGGCGGCTCTTCTACTACAGAGTCTCGACATTGCATTTTGCTAGTGGGTCTTCACGACTGGTCTCTGGAGTGGTAGGTCCTCAGCAGGGCTGAGGTTTAGAGGTGCCAGTAATTTTTTTTAGAGTTTTATACTCTCTCTGACAGCTTAGGTACCGATAACTTTATTTAAAGGTGCAGTTGTATTTTCAAAGGGTCATTTTGATACATGTAATTTTTATTTCTATTGTGAATATATATTTACACATGGACACTGTACCAAATTTGGGAGCCAATTTTGATAAATGTTTATATGTTTGGAGGTGTAGGTTGTCCTTCCTGTGCAACTATGTTCCACATGTTTACGCAGGACTTCATCTGGAGATAAGGATTACCCCCCTCTGAGCCATGTGTCTCTAAGGATAATGTTCATGTCATGCCTCAGCTTTCCCCCTCAAACGTCCCAAGCTTTAGCAATTTCACATGCAGTACCCTGCACTTCCTCTCAACATCCTCCTGGGGGGTGTTTATTTACCAGGAGATTTTGCTGCGCAGATAACTTCTGCAGCTTTATCAGCTTTCCCAGTTACTGGTAAGTGTGAGAGGAAATCTAAGAATATTTCTGTTAGTAAGGGTTCTGACTCAGCTAGGGCTGCATTAGTCAGTCTCTCTTAATTGTCTGATGAAGATGATGCCTCAGTAGCTTCGAATGGCGAAATCTCAGACTCTCAATGTACTGGAAAATTCTACAGATTCAGAGGAGGATAATTTTAGATTTCAGCTAGAACACCTCTGGTTACTTTTGAAGGAGGTCCTTGCTACTTTGGAAGACTCCGACTCGTGTCTCGCTGAGAACCCAAAAAAAGTCTAGTAAACTTAAGAGTATATCAGAAATTTTAGCTCAGGAATGGGAAAAGCCAGGGATTCCATTTTCCCCGTCCCCTGATTTTTTTTTTTTTTTTTTAAAAGTTTCCTGTTGGTAGAGGGAGCTTTCTCTACTCTAGCCAAGAAAACTACTATTCCTATTGAGGATAGTTATTTCAAGGATCCCATGGATAGGAAGCTGGAGGCTTACTTAAAGATTTACATTCATCAGGGATTACAGTGGCAACCAGTTGCAAGTATCGCTACGGTTGCGGGGGCCAGCATCTTATTGGTGTGATGCCTTGTCTGACCTGATTTTTAGAAGAGACTACTATAGAGGAGATCCAGGATAGGATCAAGGCTTAAAAGCTGGCCAATACTTTTATCTGTGATGTCAACATGCAAGTGGATAGACTGGGAGCCAAGATTTCTAGCCTTGCTGTTCTAGCTCGCAGAGCTCTGTGGTTAAAATTTTGGTCTGCAGATGTATCATCCAAGTCCAAACTTCTGTCTTTACCTTATAAGGGCAAGACTTTATTTGGTCCTGATCTAGCTGAGATCATTTCCGAGATTACGGGTGGAAAGGGATCTTTTCTACCTCCAGGACAAGAAGAATAGACCTAGGGGTCGCCAGAATTCCAATTTTCGTTCCTTTCGCAGTTTCAAAGGACAAAAGTCTTCCTCTTCCAAGCCGGAGCAATCCAGAACCTTAATGGAAGTCCAGTCAGTCTTGGAATAAGGGGAATCAAGCCAAAAAGCCTTCAGTTGATTCAAAATCAGCATGAAGGGATTGCCCCCGAACCAGCCTTGGATCAAGTTGCGGGCAGACTATCCTTTTTTTCAGGAGGCTAGGATCCGCAATGTTTCAGATCCTTGGGCCGTGGAACTATTATCCCAGGGTTACAGAATAGGATTAGAGTCTTGCCCCCCCAGGGGCAGATTTATCCTGACAAGGTTATCTGCAAAACAGGAGAAAAGAGAGGCCTACTTAAGCTGCGTAAAGGACCTATCTTCCCTGGGAGTGATTGTTCCAGTAGAGAAACATGGTCACGGTTTCTACTCAAATATTTTTGTAGTTCCCAAAAAGGAGGGAACTTTCTGTCCTATTTTGGACCTAAAGTGTCTCAACAAATTCCTCAAGGTTCCGTCCTTCAAAATGGAAACCATTTGTTCCATTCTTCCCTTGGTTCAAGAGGGTCAGTTCATGACTACCATAGATCTGAAGGCTGCGTATCTCCATGTTCCCATTCACAGGGAACATCACCGATTTCTGTGGTTTGCCTTTCTGGACAAACATTTCAAGTTTGTTGCCCTTCCTTTTGGCCTTGCTACGGTTCCTTGAATCCTTACAAAGGTTCTAGGGGCCCTTTTGGCGGTGGTCAGATCTCAAGGGATAGAGGTGGCACCTTACCTGGATGATATCTTGGTTCAGTTGCCATCTTTTCAACTAGCAAAATCTCATACTGAGATGTTGTCTATTCTTTGTTCCCATGGGTAGAAAGTGAATCTGGAAAAGTACTAGATACCAGGGTGTTTCTTAGAAACAATTTATAGATTTTCTATTTATGAAAAATATTCTGACGGACATCAGAAAATCCAAACTTCTTGCTTCTTACCTTTCACTTCAGGCCTCTGCTAAGCCATCAGTGGCTCTGTGCATGTAAGTAATTGGTCTTATGATTGCTTCCATGGACATCATTCCTTTTGCTTGGTTCCATCTGAAACTCCTACAGCTATGCATGCTCAGTCAGTGGAACGGAGACCACTCAGATCTCTAGCAGAGGATAATTCTGGATCCCCTAACGAGAGACTTTCGTGGTGGATTTTGCAGGACCATTTGTCTCGGTATATGCTTCCTGAGACCTTCCTGGGTAATTGTGAACACGGACGCCAGCCTATCAGGCTGAGGAGCAGTTTGGGGCTCCTTAAGAGCTCAAGGTCTTTGGACTTGAGAGGAGTCTTCTCTTCCCATAAACATCCTCGAGTTGAGAGCGATCTTTTCTTCAGGAAGGCCTGAAAAAGGTTTGTCAGTCATCACTCTGAAGGGTCAGATTTTTGCACTGTCTATTCTTTTGCACAAACGTCTGGCAGATCTACCAGGTGTTCAATCTTTTGTTGAGGCCTTGGTCAGAATCAGGCCTGTGTTTAAACCTGTTGTTCCCCCTTGGAGCCTTAATCTTGTTCTAAAAGTTTTGCAGCAGGCTCCATTTGAGCCTCTGCATGAAGTTGATATTAAGTTATCTTGGAAAGTTTTGTTCTTGCTTTTCTTCTGCTCGCAGAGTTTCCGAGCTTTCGGCTCTGCAGTGTGATTCCCCTTATCTTTTTATTTTTCATGCGGATAAGGCGGTCCTTCGTACTAAGCTTAAATTTCTTTCTAAGGTAGTATTGAATCGCAATATCAATCAGGAAATTGTTGTTCCGTCCTTTTGTCCTAATCCTTCTTCTCAGAAGGAACGCCTGTTGCATAACCTGGATGTTGTGCGTACTCTAAAATTTTACCTTCAAGCAACTAAGGACTTTCGGCAATAGTCTGCCCTATTTATTTTCTTTGGTAAGCGTAAGGGTCCGACGGCTATTTCTACTACTCTTTTTCTCTCTGGTTGAGAAGTATTATCCGGTTAGCTTATGAGACAGCTGGACAACAGCCTCCTGAGAGAATTATGGCTCATTCCACTAGGGCTGTCTTTTTCCTGGGCTTTCAAAAATGAAGCTTCTGTGGAACAAATTGTTGCATACCTTTTTCCAAATTCTAAAAATGTTATACTTTTGCCTCTGCTGAGGCTTTCTTTGGGAGGAAAGTTCAAGTGGTAGTGCCTTCGGTTTAGGTCCGCCTGTTTTGTTCTCACTCCCTTTCATTCTGTGTCCTCTAGCTTGGGTATTGGTTCCGACTAGTAATTGGAAAGAAGTTGTGGACTCTCCATGCCTTAGGAAAGAAAACATGCTTACCTGATAAATTTCTTTCTTTCCGGGCATGACCCGCCCTTTAAATTTAAAGGGATACTGAACCCAAATATTTTCTTTCATGATTCAGATAGAGCATGTAATTTTAAGCAACTTTCTAATTTACTCCTATTATAATTTTTCTTCATTCTCTTGCTATCTTTATTTGAAAAATAAGGCATCTAAACTAAGGAGCCAGACAATTTTTGGTTCAGGATTCTGGACAGCACTTGTTTATTGGTGGGTGAATTTATCCACCAGTCAGCAAGAACAACCCAGGTTGTAAACCAAAAATGGGCCGGCTTCTAAACTTTCTTGCTTTTCAAATAAAGATACCAAGAGAATAAATAAATTGATAATAGGAGTAAATTAGAAAGTTGATTAAAATTGCATGCTCTCTGAATCATGAGAGAAAAAAATTGGGTTCAGTGTTCCTTTAACCCCTTAGTGACCAGAGCACTTTTCCATTTTCTGTCCGTTTGGGACCAAGGCTATTTTTACATTTTTGCGGTGTTTGTGTTTAGCTGTAATTTTCCTCTTGCTCATTTACTGTACCCACACATATTATATACCGTTTTTCTCGCCATTAAATGGACTTTCTAAAGATACCATTATTTTCATCATATCTTATAATTTACTATAAAAAAAATTATAAAATATGAGGAAAAAATTGAAAAAACACACTTTTTCTAACTTTGACCCCAAAAATCTGTTACACATCTACGACCACCAAAAAACACCCATGCTAAATAGTTTCTAAATTTTGTCCTGAGTTTAGAAATACCCAATGTTTACATGTTCTTTGCTTTTTTTGCAAGTTATAGGGCCATAAATACAAGTAGCACTTTGCTATTTCCAAACCACTTTTTTTCAAAATTAGCGCTAGTTACATTGGAACACTAATATCTTTCAGGAATCCCTGAATATCCCTTGACATGTATATATTTTTTTTTAGAAGACAACCCAAAGTATTGATTTAGGCCCATTTTGGTATATTTCATGCCACCATTTCACCGCCAAATGCGATCAAATAAAAAAAATCGTTCACTTTTTCACAAATTTTTTCACAAACTTTAGGTTTCTCACTGAAATTATTTACAAACAGCTTGTGCAAATATGGCACAAATGGTTGTAAATTCTTCTCTGGGATCCCCTTTGTTCATAAATAGCAGACTTATATGGCTTTGGTGTTGCTTTTTGGTAATTAGAATGCCACTAAATGCCACTGCGCACCACACGTGTATTATGCCCAGCAGTGTAGGGGTTAATTAGGGAGCATGTAGGGAGCTTTTTGGGGTAATTTTAGCTTTAGTGTAGTGTAGTAGACAACCCCAAGTATTGATCTAGGCCCATTTTGGTATATTTCATGCCACCATTTCACCGCCAAATGCGATCAAATAAAAAAAAAAGTTACATTTTTCACAATTTTAGGTTTCTCACTGAAATAATTTACAAACAGCTTGTGCAGTTATGGCACAAATGGTTGTAAATGCTTCTCTGGGATCCCCTTTGTTCAGAAATAGCAGACATATATGGCTTTGGCATTGCTTTTTGGTATTTAGAAGGCCGCTAAATGCCGCTGCGCATCACACGTGTATTATGGCTAGCAGTGAAGGGGTTAATTAGGTAGCTTGTAGGGAGCTTGCAGGGTTAATATTAGATTTAGTGTAGAGCTCAGCCTCCCACCTGAAACATCAGACCCCCTGATCCCTCCCAAACAGCTCTCTTCCCTCCCCCACCCCACAATTGTCCCCGCCATCTTAAGTACTGGCAGAAACTCTGCCAGTACTAAAATAAAAGGTATTTGGCCCTTTTTTTTTTAAAAAAAAAAGCATATTTACATATGCTGATGTGTACGATCCCCCCTTAGAACCCAACCTCACTGATCCCCCCTAAAAAGCTCTATAACCCTCCCACTCTAACTTAATGGGCGCCATCTTGGGTACTGGCAGCTGTCTGCCAGTACCCAGTTTAGAAGAAAAAAATGGTTTTTTTTTACATTTATTAAAAGTTTCTGTAGTGTAGCTTCCCCCCACACAAAACCAACCCCCCACCCCTCCATGATCCCCTCCATGATCTTTTTTTGTGCTTAGATTTGGGTCTTATTTATTAATACATTTTCCGTAGTGTAGCGGTTCCCACCCGCTCCCGCCCCGTGCACGCGCCCGCCCGCCACCCTCCGTGCACGCGTGCGCGCCCCCGACGATCGCGCCCCCGATCCCGCCCCCCTTGACGTCATGCGGCACACCGATGGCCGCCCACCCGCCTCCCAAGTCGGCTCCCACCCACCAACGAAACCGGCCATCGATGTCCGGTGCAGAGAGGGCCACAGAGTGGCTCTCTCTGCATCGGATGGCCGTAAAAGGTTATTGCAGGATGCCTCCATATCGAGGCATCACTGCAATAACCGGAAAGCAGCTGGAAGCGAGCAGGATCGCTTCCAGCTGCTTTCCACACCGAGGACGTGCAGGGTACGTCCTCAGGCGTTAACTGCCTTTTTTTTGAGGACGTACCCTGCACGTCCTCGGTCATTAAGGGGTTAAGACGGCAAATTTTTTTTGTACAAACCTCAGGCACCTCTATACTCTTATCTTCTTTTTCCATTTTCCTTCGGCCGAACGACTGGGGATTATGGGTAAGGGAAGTGACACTTAACAGCTCTGCTGAGGTGCTCTTTGCCTCCTGCTGGCCCGGAGTTGAATATCCCACTAGTAATTGTAATGAAGTCGTGGAGCTATGCCATTTGAGTTGAGGGGCCTGATTCTCTAAAGCTCTCTGGCCTGGCGAGATTTTGTAAGATGCCTCATCATTATTACAAGGCCCCTCAGGGACTGTTTTAAAAAAAATTATTTTCTTGTGTATAGTATATCTCATTAAGAGGAGTTAAACAATATTTTTTGTTAATTGGAGATGCCCACGATACAGTAAACAGCTCAGTAAAATAAGCTGATAATTTCTCTCCATATTTGCGAGTTTTTGAGAATCGAGCCCTGAAAGCTCAGTCTGCCAATGCAGACATTTATTGTGAGGACTTGTGTAAAACATCAGTGTAGAGTTTATCAGAATTCAGAAATATTACAAATTGGATTTGTTCACCTCTGCTGAGGCCAAATTTAAGAGAAAAAGTTCTCCATTCTGAATATATATTTTTTTTGATAATGATTGACTTGAGCCTTTTTTTCTGCCAGTCCTTAAATTATACTCCATTAAAGGGACACTGAACCCAAATTTTTTTCTTTCGTGATTCAGATAGAGCATGCAATTTTAAGCAACTTTCTAATTTATTCCTATTATCAAATTTTCTTCGTTCTCTTGCTATCTTTTTATATGAAAAATAAGGCATCTAAGCTAAAGAGCCAGCAAATGTTTGGTTCAGGACCATGGACAGTACTTTTTATTGGTGCTGTCCAATCAGCAAGGACAACCCAGTTTGTTCACCAAAAATGGGCCGGAATCTAAACTTACATTCTTGCTTTTCAAATAAACATACTAAGAGAATGAAGAAAATTTGATAATAGGAGTAAATTAGAAAGTTGCTTAAAATTGCATGCTCTATCTGAATCATGAAAGAAAAAAATTTGGGTTCAGTGTCCCTTTAAATAATTTTTGTTGGTGACTTGAAATTAAATAAAGTGTAGTTTGTTTTATTTGTTTTTTTAATATATTTTTTTTGGTGTGACTTTTTTGTAAATAATAAAGCCTTCTTGCTAAAAAAAAAAAGTGTTTTTGTCCACAGATGGATGACGCATCTTTCACAATGACATTTTTTGGGCAAGGCTATAGTGAAGGGCAAGATCCACAACAAGGCAAACCAAGTGTTAAAATCTGCACACAAGTTTCAGGACCAGGTGAAACGTCATCTTTGTGTTTAGAAGTTACTGAGATAACTCGGTTGATTTTAAGCGTATTGCTATATTTTTTTACTTGCTTGAGTCAATCATATGGCTCTTAATCATAGTTGCTCGGTATTTAGCTGCCTGTATTGAGACTTGTCCCCATTACTTTTCTCCATTTTTATTGCATTTTGAGTTTATCATTTTGCAAGTAGACCACCACATATTCCATATATATATGTGACAGAATATCAGCCCCTTTTAAATAGAAACTTGCAAAGCCTGGCACACTTGATCACCACGTACATTTTGTTATCCCATATTTAGTTACAGCCCACGTGTCATTTGCATTCAGACTGCTAGAGAAACAATATATGCTGCTTACATAACATTGACAATTTCTTTTGAGAGCAATAATAGCTGTTTTCATAGAAAAATGGTTACATTTTTGTCATACCATGAGCACTCTTGAAAGAAAACATTTTTTATTGATTTAAAGGGCCATAATATTAAAAAAACAAAACAAAAAGAAAAACCCTGTTCTAATTCATTAGAGCATCTAATTTTAAGATTCATGACCAGGGGTCAAACATGCAGTAGACATTTGTTCTCTTCTGGTCCCGAGGGGAAACTCTTGCTGATATGATCAGGTTACAGTTACAGAGCTGATTCATATGACTAGCGGTACTGATTGGATCAGTGGCAGTTTCTGCTTAGGACCAGCAGTGCTCTGCAGGTCTCGAGTTGTATTTGTAGGAATTAGAGCATATAGTGTTTGACCCTTTAAGTATACTTTGAAAGTTAATCATGTTTGTTCAATGTTGTGTGTTTTTTTTTTCCCATTTATAGAAGTTGCTTATGTTGCTACACCCATTGCAATGGTGCAGGCTGGAGTTACCATTATAAAGGAACCAAAATCTCTTCCTAAAAGGTATATTTGTTAGCCTTATGTACATTAAGTTTTATAAACAATTATACCAGACAGTCATTGAATGAGTTAACATTCTACAATTTCTTCCAGCATTATTTTTTAAACTAGATATTAAGCTAAATTGCTCACTTTTTTTTTCTCCCCATCAAGGTGACCATACAGTAACTTTACAAAGTCATATGACATGGGAACTAAGCTGCCATATTACACAGCTGCTTTTTCAATATGTTAGCACTTGATATAAGTGTTTTAAAATATTTCTGTAACATGTCAGCACTGCCTTGCTCTGAATGTTTAGCTTCTCCGTCCTTTAGCTCAGTGTTTTCCCAACTCCAGCCCTCAGGGCACATTTAACAAGTTAGATTTTCATGATCTTTGAATTGGAGCACAGGTGAAATGATCAGCTGATCGGTAACCATAGTTATTAACCTGCTCTCACCCAAGATAATCCTTAAAATCTGGCCTGCTCTAGCTCACATTAGTGAATACTCACTAAAGGCACTTGCTTGTGCCTTTGCTATAGAGAACACTCATGCACTGCAAGCTAAGAAAAAGACTGTTAAGATTACTGTATATTGGAAGAAATTAGCAATCTGCTCTCCCTTCAGATTTAAAGGTTAAGATATAAAAATGAAAATTTCCAATTAAAGGGAATACGGTGCGCTAGACAATTGGAATAATAATGAAGTCCAAACGGTGTATAAAGCAAAGTCCACCTGATTTATAAATGTGGCAAATATGGGAACTCTGTCCGTGATTGTAGATATCCGAAGGGTGAATAGTGTCTATGATGGAAGGGCTGCTCCTCATGAACCCAGAGTGTGGAGTGCTGTTAAAAAATAAAAATAAGAAGAGGGCGCCTCATAGTGTGAATCTGTGTTAATAGATGGTATCTGCTCTTATGTTTATAGCGCTTACCAGATGAAGTGGCACTGTGCTGTGACCAGTGCAGATGAACAGGCTAGCACTTAACAGTGGCTAGTACACTGGATCTCGATATCCCTGCAGTAATCACCGTGGCCTCTCGTGTGATGTGGGAGGTATTCTGTCTTTGAAGCGGATGCTATCAGGGATTCTTGGCAGACGGTTCCTAAGGTGGAAGGAGCTATTTCTTTCATGTAATTAGCAAGAGTCCATGAGCTAGTGACGTATGGGATATACATTCCTACCAGGAGGGGCAAAGTTTCCCAAACCTTAAAATGCCTATAAATACACCCCTCACCACACCCACAATTCAGTTTTACAAACTTTGCCTCCGATGGAGGTGGTGAAGTAAGTTTGTGCTAGATTCTACGTTGATATGCGCTCCGCAGGAAGTTGGAGCCCGGTTTTCCTCTCAGCGTGCAGTGAATGTCAGAGGGATGTGAGGAGAGTATTGCCTATTTGAATGCAGTGATCTCCGTCTACGGGGTCTATTTCATAGGTTCTCTGTTATCGGTCGTAGAGATTCATCTCTTACCTCCCTTTTCAGATCGATGATATACTCTTATATATACCATTACCTCTGCTGATTCTCGTTTCAGTACTGGTTTGGCTTTCTACAAACATGTAGATGAGTGTCCTGGGGTAAGTAAATCTTATTTTCTGTGACACTCTAAGCTATGGTTGGGCACTTTGTTTATAAAGTTCTAAATATATGTATTCAAACATTTATTTGCCTTGACTCAGAATGTTCAACTTTCCTTATTTTTCAGACAGTTTCATATTTGGGATAATGCATTTGAATTAATCATTTTTTCTTACCTTCAAAAATTTGACTCTTTTTCCCTGTGGGCTGTTAGGCTCGCGGGGGCTGAAAATGCTTCATTTTATTGCGTCATTCTTGGCGCGGATTTTTTTGGCGCAAAAAATTATTTTCCATTTCCGGCGTCATACGTGTCGCCGGAAGTTGCGTCATTTTTTTGACGTTATTTTGCGTCAAAAATGTCGGCGTTCCGGATGTTGCGTCATTTTTGGCGCCAAAAGCATTTCGGCGCCAAATAATGTGGGCGTCTTGTTTGGCGCTAAACAAATATGGGCGTCGCTTTTGTCTCCACATTATTTAAGTCTCATTATTTATTGCTTCTGGTTGCTAGAAGCTTGTTCACTGGCATTTTTTTCCCATTCCTGAAACTGTCATTTAAGGATTTTGATCAATTTGCTTTATATGTTGTTTTTTCTATTACATATTGCAAGATGTTCCACGTTGCAACTGAGTCAGAAGTTACTTCAGGAAAATCACTGCCCGGGGCTGGAGCTACCAAGCTAAGTGTATCTGCTATAAATTTTTGGTATCTGTTTCTCCAGCTGTTGTTTGTATTGCATGTCATGACAAACTTATTAATGCAGATAAAATTTCCTTTAGTACTGTTATATTACCTGTTGCTGTTCCGTCAACATTTAATTTTCAGAGTGTTCCTGATAAACATAAGAGATTTTATTTTTTAAATCCATTTAGAAGGCTATGTCTGTTATTTCTCCTTCTAGTTTACATAAAAGTCTTTTAAAAACTTCTCTTTTTTCAGATGAATTTTTAAATGAACATCATCATTCTGATACTGATAATGGTTCTTCTGGTTCAGAAGTTTCTGTCTCAGAGGTTGATGCTGTTAAATCTTTGTATTTGTTCAAGATGGAATTTATTCGTTCTTTATTTAAAGAAGTATTAATTGCTTTAGATATAGAGGATTCTGGTCCTCTTGATACTAAATCTAAACGTTTAAATAGGGTTTTTAAATCTCCTGTATTTATTCCAGAAGTGTTTAATCTCCCTGATGCTTTTTCCGAAGTAATTTCCAGGGAATGGAATAATTTGGGTAATTCTTTTACTCCTTCTAAACGTTTAAGCAATTATATTCTGTGCCATCTGACAGATTAGAGTTTTTTGGGACAAAATCCCTAAGGTTTGGGGCTGTCTCTATTCCTGCTAAAATGTACTACTATTCTTACGGCAGATAGTACTAAATTTAAGGATCCTTTAGATAAGAAAATTGAATCCTTTCTAAGAAAAGTTTACTTATGTTTAGGTAATCTTCTTAGACCTGCTCTATTTTTACCGGATGTTGCTGCAGCTTCATCTTTTTGGTTAAAAGTTTTAGCGCAACAAGTAACAGATCATATTTTTATAGCATTATTTTTATTCTATAACATGCTAATAATTTTATTGGTGATACCATCTTTTGATATCATTTGAGTTGATGTCAGGTATATGTCTCTAGCTATTTTAGCTAGATAAACTTTATGGATTTAACTTGGAATGCTGATATGTCTTCTAAGTTAACTTTGTTTTTCCCTTTCTTTCCAGGGTAATAATCATTTTTTCGTTCTTTTTCTCATAATAAGGAACAAAAGCCTGATCCTTCATCCTCAGGAGCGGTATCAGTTTGGAAACTATTTCCAGTTTGGAATATATCCAAGCCTTATAGAAACCTATAGTCAGCTCCTAAGTACCCATGAAGGTGCGGCCCTTTTTCCAGTTCAGCTGGTATGGGGCAGATTACGTTTTCTTCAAAGGAGTTTGGATCAATTCCGTTCTCAAACATTGTTTCAGAAAGGTACAGAATTGGCTTCAGTTAAGGCCTCCTGCTAAGAGATTTTTTTCTTTCCCGTGTCCCAGTTAACACAGCAAGGCTCAGCATTTCTGAAATGTGTTTCAGATCTAGAGTTGGCTGGAGTAATTATGCCAGTTCCAGTTCTGGAACAGGGGCTAGGGTTTTATTTTATCTCTTCATTGTACCAAAGAAGGTCAATTCCTTCAGACCAGTTCCGGATCTATCAATATTGAATCGTTATGTATACCAACATTCAAGATGGTTACTGTAGGACTATTCTGCCTTTTGTTTAGCAAGGGCATTTTATGTCTACAATAGATTTGCAGGATGTGTATCTGCATATTCCGATTCATTCAGATCACTTTTAGTGTTTGAGATTCTCTTTTTAGACGAGCATTACCAGTTTTTTTGGCTCTACCGTTTGGCCTAGCCTCAGTTCCAATAATTTTTTTCAAAGATTCTCGGTGCCCTTCTTTCTGTATTCAGAGAGCAGGGTTTTGGTATTTCCTTATTTGGACGATTATCTTGGTATTTGCTCAGTCTTCTCATTCGAAGAATCTCATGCGATTCGACTTGTGTTGTTTCTTCAAGATCATGGTTGGAGGATCAATTTACCAAAAAGTTCATTGATTCCTCAGTCAAGGGTAACCTTTCTGGGTTTCCAGATAGATTCAGTGTCCATGACTCTGTCTTTAACAGACAAGAGACGTCTAAAGTTGTTTTCAGCTTGTCGAAACCTTCAGTCACAATCATTCCCTTCGGTAACCTTATGCATGGAAATTCTAGGTCTTATGACTGCTGCATTGGACGCAATCCCCTTTGCTCGTTTTTCACATGCGACCTCTTCAGCTCTGTATGCTGAATCAATGGTGCAAGGATTACACAAAGATATCTCAATTTATATCTTTAAAACCGATTGTTTGACACTCTCTAACATGGTGGACAGATCACCATCGTTTAATTCAGGGGGCTTCTTTTGTGCTTCCGACCTGGACTGTAATTTCAACAGATACAAGTCTCACAGGTTGGGGAGCTGTGTGGGGATCTCTGTCGGCACAAGGAGTTTGGGAATCTCAGGAGGTGAGATTACCGATAAATATTTTGGAACTCCGTGCAATTTTCAGAGCTCTTCAGTTTTGGCCTCTTCTGTAGAGAGAATCGTTCATTTGTTTTCAGACAGACAATGTCACAACTGTGGCATACATCAATCATCAAGGAGCGACTCACAGTCCTCTGGCTATGAAAGAAGTATCTCGAATTTTTTGGTTTGGGCGGACTCCAGCTCCTGTCTAATCTCTGCGGTTCATATCCCAGGTGTAGACAATTGGGAAGCGGATTATCTCAGTCGCCAAACGTTGCATCCGGGCGAATGGTCTCTTCACCCAGAGGTATTTCTTCAGGTTGTTCAAATGTGGGAACTTCCAGAAATAGATCTGATGGCGTCTCATCTAAACAAGAAACTTCCCAGATATCTGTCCAGATCCCGGGATCCTTAGGCGGAGGCAGTGGATGCATTATCACTTCCTTGGAAGTATCATCCTGCCTATATCTTTCCGCCTCTAGTTCTTCTTCCAAGAGTAATCTCCAAGATTCTGAAGGAATGCTCGTTTGTTCTGCTGGTAGCTCCGGCATGGCCTTACAGGTTTGGTATGCGGATCTTGTCCGGATGGCCTCTTGCCAACCGTGGACTCTTCCGTTAGACCAGACCTTCTGTCACAAGGTCCTTTTTTCCATCAGGATCTGAAATCCTTAAATTTAAAGGTATGGCGATTGAACGCTTGATTCTTGGTCAAAGAGGTTTCTCTGACTCTGTGATTAATACTATGTTACAGGCTCGTAAATCTGTATCTAGAGAGATATATTATAGAGTCTGGAAGACTTATATTTTTTGGTGTCTTTCTCATCATTTTTCTTGGCATTCTTTTAGAATACCGAGAATTTTACAGTTTCTTCAGGATGGTTTAGATAAGGGTTTGTCTGCAAGTTCCTTGAAAGGACAAATCTCTGCTCTTTCTGTTCTTTTTCACAGAAAGATTGCTATTCTTCCTGATATTTATTGTTTTGTACAAGCTTTGGTTCGTATAAAACCTGTCATTAAGTCAATTTCTCCTCCTTGGAGTTTGAATTTGGTTCTGGGAGCTCTTCAAGCTCCTCCCTTTGAACCTATGCATTCATTGGTCATTAAATTACTTTCTTGGAAAGTTTTGTTCCTTTTGGCCATCTCTTCTGCCAGAAGAGTTTCTGAATTATCTGCTCTTTCTTGTGAGTCTCCTTTTCTGATTTTTCATCAGGATAAGGCGGTGTTGCGAACTTCTTTTGAATTTTTACCTAAAGTTGTGAATTCCAACAACATTAGTAGAGAAATTGTGGTTCCTTCATTATGTCCTAATCCTAAGAATTCTAAGGAGAAATCATTGCATTCTTTGGATGTTGTTAGAGCTTTGAAATATTATGTTGAAGCTACTAAGTCTTTCCGAAAGACTTCTAGTCTATTTGTTATCTTTTCCGGTTCTAGAAAAGGCCAGAAAGCTTCTGCCATTTCTTTGGCATCTTGGTTGTAATCTTTAATTCATCTTGCCTATGTTGAGTCGGGTAAAACTCAGTCTCAGAGGATTACAGCTCATTCTACCAGGTCAGTTTCTACTTCCTGGGCGTTTAGGAATGAAGCTTCGGTTGATCACATTTGCAAAGCTGCAACTTGGTCCTCTTTGCATATTTTTACTAAATTCTACCATTTTGATGTATTTTCTTCTTCTGAAGCAGTTTTTGGTAGAAAAGTACTTCAGGCAGCGGTTTCAGTCTGAATCTTCTGCTTATGTTTTTTATTAAACTTTATTTTGGGTGTGGATTATTTTCAGCAGGAATTGGCTGTCTTTATTTTATCCCTCCCTCTCTAGTGACTCTTGTGTGGAAAGATCCACATCTTGGGTAATCATTATCCCATACGTCACTAGCTCATGGACTCTTGCTAATTACATGAAAGAAAACATAATTTATGTAAGAACTTACCTGATAAATTCATTTCTTTCATATTAGCAAGAGTCCATGAGGCCCACCCTTTTTGTGGTGGTTATGATTTTTTTGTATAAAGCACAATTATTCCAATTCCTTATTTTATATGCTTTCGCACTTTTTTATCACCCCACTTCTTGGCTATTCGTTAAACTGAATTGTGGGTGTGGTGAGGGGTGTATTTATAGGCATTTTAAGGTTTGGGAAACTTTGCCCCTCCTGGTAGGAATGTATATCCCATACGTCACTAGCTCATGGACTCTTGCTAATATGAAAGAAATTAATTTATCAGGTAAGTTCTTACATAAATTATGTTTTCCACCTTAGCTAAACGAACTACTATCCCTATTGAGGATAGTTGTGCTTTCAAGGACCCTATGGATGAGAAATTAGAGGGTCTCCTTAAGAAGCTTTATGTTCATCAGGGGTTGCTTTTGCAACCGGCAGCCTGCATTGTCACGGTTACGACTGCGGTTGCTTATTGGTTTGATGCCCTGGAAGAATCTCTTAAGACTGAGACTTCTTTGGAAGAGATACAGGGTTGAATTAAAGCTCTTAAATTGGCTAATTCTTTTGTTACGGATGCTTCTCTGCAGATTACCAAATTGGTGGCTAAGAGTTCCGGGTTTTCCATCTTAGCACGCAGAGCCTTGTGGTTGAAATCTTGGTCTGCGGATGTGTCATCCAAGTCTAAGCTTTTGGCTATTCCTTACAAGGAGAAGACCCTGTTCGGACCTGACTTTAAGGAAATTATTTCTGACATCACGGGAGGCAAGGGTCACCTCCTCCCTCGGGATAAAAAGTCCAAACAGAGAGGTCGACAGAGTAATTTTCGTTCCTTTTCGAAATTTTAAGGGAGACCCCTCTTCCGCTTAGCAGGAAGGGAACTATTCTCAATCCAAGTCCACGTGGAGGCCCAACCAGGCTTGGAGCAAGGGCAAACAGTCTAAGAAACCCGTTGCTGCACCCAAGTCAGCATGAAGAGTTGGCCTCTGATCTGGGACCGGATCTAGTAGGGGGCAGACTATCCTTCATCCAGGCTTGGATAAGAGACTTCAGGATCCCTGGGCAATAGATATAGTGTCTCAGGGATACAAACTGGAGTTCAGAAACTCTTCCCCCAGAGGAAGATTTCTTCTTTCTCGATTGTCTGTAGACCAGATAAAGAGAGAGGCGTTCTTACGATGTGTAAGAGACCTCTCCTCCATGGGGGTAATCTGTCCCATTCCAACTCGGGAACAGGGATAGGGATTTTATTCAAATCTGTTTGTAGTTCTCAAAAAAGAGGGAACTTTCAGACCTTTCTTAGATCTCAAGAGTCTAAACAAGTTTCTCAGAGTCCCATCCTTCAAGATGGAGACTATTCGTACCATTCTTCCATTGATCCAGGAGGGTCAATTTATGACTACCGTGGATCTAAACGATGCATATCTTCATGTCCCTTTCCACAAAGATCATCACAAGTTCCTGAGATTTACCTTTCTGGACAAACATTTCCAGTTCATGGCTCTTCCTTTCTGTCTGGCCATAGCTCCCAGAATTTTCACAACGGTTCTGGGGTCTCTCCTGGCAGTTCTAAGACCGCGGCGCATTGCTGTGGCGCCTTATCTGGACGATATTCTGATCCAGGCGTCCTCTTATCAACTGGCAAAGTCTCATACCGATCTTGTTCTTTCCTTCCTGAGAACTCACGGGTGGAAGGTATATCTGGGAAAGAGTTAGTTAATTCCACAGACAAGGGTACCCTTCTTGGGAACTCTAATCGACTCTCTATCCATGAAAATCTTTCTGACAGAGATCAGGAGGGTAAAGATCATAGATACATGTCGAGCCCTTCAGTCCAATCCTCGGCTGTCAGTGGCTCAGTGCATGGAAGTTATTGGATTCATGGTGGCAGCAATGGACATCATTCCGTTTGCTCAGTTTCATCTCCGGCCTCTGCAACTGAGCATGCTCAGACAGTGGAATGGAGATTTATACAGATTTGTCTCCTCAAATTACTCTAGATCAGGAGACAAGGGACTCTCTTCTATGGTGGCTGTCGCTGGATCATCTATCCCAGGGGACATGCTTCCGCAGACCCTCATGGGTGATAATGACAACGGACGCCAGCCTACTAGGATGGGGAGCAGTCTGGAATTCCCTGAGGGCTCAAGGTGTATGGACTCAGGCGGAGTCTCTCATTCCCATCAATATACTGGAGTTGAGAGCCATATTCAATGCGCTTCAGGCTTGGCCTCAATTGGCGTCAGCCCGATTCATCAGGTTCCAGTCGGACAACATAACAACGGTAGCTTACATCAATCATCAGGGAGGAACAAGGAGTTCCTTAGCGATGACAGAAGTATCCAAGATAATACAGTGGGCGGAGTCGCACTCTTGCCATCTGTCAGTGATCCACATCCCAGGGGTGGAAAACTGGGAAGCAGATTTTCTGAGCAGACAGACGTTCCAGCCGGGAGAATGGGAGCTCCATCCGGAGGTATTTTCCAGCCTGGTTCTCGGATGGGGTAGGCCAGAGTTGGATCTCATGGCATCTCGTCAGAATGCCAAGCTTCCGAGATACGGTCCAGGGATCCTCAGGCCGAGCTGATGCCTTGGCAGTGCCTTGGTCTTTCAACCTAGCTTATGTATTCCCTCCGTTTGCTCTTCTTCCCCGGGTGATTGATCGAGTCAAACAGGAGAGGGCGTAGGTGATCCTCATCGCTCCTGCGTGGCCTCGCAGGATTTGGTTTGCCAATCTGGTGGACATGTCATCTCAACCACCGTGGAAGCTCCCATTGAGAGAAGACCTTCTCATTCAGGGGCCCTTCCATCATTCGAATCTAGTTTCTCTACAGCTGACTGCTTGGAGATTGAACGCTTAATTTTATCTAAGCGTGGGTTTTCTGATTCGGTTATCGATACTTTGATCCAGCCGCGTAAGCCTGTTGCTAGGAATTTACCATAAGATATGGCGTAAATATCTTTATTGGTGTGAATCCAAGTGCTGCTCATGGAGTAGAGTTAGGATTCCTAGGATTTTGTCCTTTCTCCAAGAAGGATTGGAGAAGGGGTTGTCTGCGAGCTCTTTGAAAGGACAGATTTCTGCCTTATCTATATTGTTACATAAGCGTCTGGCAGATGTCCCAGATGTACAATCTTTTTGTCAGGCTTTGACAAGAATCAGGCCTGTATTTAGACCTATTGCTCCTCCTTGGAGTTTGAATTTGGTTCTTAAAGTTCTTCAAGGAGTTCCGTTTGAACCTATGCATTCCGTAGATCAGTGATTTTTAACCTTTTTTTTGCTGTGGCACACTTTTTTACATTAAAAAATCCTGTGGCACACCACCATCCCAAAATTTTAAAAAAATCACACATTGTAGCCTAATACAGCATATATATATACACACAAACACACACATACTGTATGTATTGTGCTGTTATGCCATGTCTCCTACAAACTACCCCTGCACTGGGAGTAAAAACAAGCAAAGTTTAAAAAATATGTCACACTGTTGTCAGTCTGCCGTGGCACACCTGAGGATCTCTCACGGCACACTAGTGTGCCACGGCACACTGGTTGAAAAACACTGCCGTAGATATTAAGTTATTATCTTGGAAAGTTTTATTTTTGGTTGCTATTTCTTCTGCCCGAAGAGTATCTGAGCTTTCGGCGTTGCAATGTGATCCTCCTTATCTAATTTTCCATTCGGATAAGGTGGTGTTACGAACCAGTCCTGGTTTTCTTCCTAAGGTTGTTTCAAATAAGAATATTAATCAGGAAATTGTTGTTCCTTCCTTATGTCCTAATCCTTCTTCTAAGAAGGAGTGTCTGTTACATAATTTGGATGTGGTCCGTGCCCATAAATACACCTCCCACCACACCCACAACTCGGTTTTACAAACTTTGCCTCCTATCGAGGTGGTGAAGTAAGTTTTGTGGTTGATTTTTTTTTTCTGTGATGAGCACTTCTAAGCATATTGAAGCCCAATTCCTCTCAGAGTACAGTATTTGTCAGAGGGATGTGAAGAGAGTATCGCCTATTGATTTTATAATTTCTCTCATGGGGGAAATCTTTTCAAAGGTTATCGGTTGTAGGGATTCATCTCCTCCTACCTCCCTTTTCAGATCGACGATATACTCTTATATCATTACCTCTGCTGATAGTTTTCAGTACTGGCTTGGCTGTTTGCTATATGTGGATAGGTGTTTTTCGGTAAGTATTTATCACTGTTAAGACACTCTTGGCTATGTTTGGCGCTTTATGAATTCTATATGTATTTACTTAAATTTGCCATGAGTCAGGTCTATATATATTTCCCTTTGCAGTCTAACAGTTTAAGTATGGGAATCATGTTTTAGGAAGTTATTTTTTTTAAAATATTTTCTTACCTGGGGTATAGTGTTCTTTTCCAATTTGACTTGTTTTTCTTTAAATTTCGCGTCGTTATGCTGTTATTTATTGCGTCATTCTTGGTGCAAATTTTTTTTGGTGCGAATGTGCGTCTATGTTGACGCAAGTTCGTCATTTCCTGCGTCTTAGTTGGCGCCAGGTTGTTTGGTGCGAAGTTGCGTCTTATGACGTGAGTTGCGTCATTTCCGGATGTTTGGCGCCAAAACATTTTTTTACTTTTGCGTTGTGCGTCATACTTGGCGCCAAAATATTTTGTTTTATTTTACCCCACTTCCTATATGCTCTTTGCCTTCTTTATGCTCAGAGGCTATGATGCTGTTTGCTTTTTTGCCTATTTTAGCATTTTTTTCCCATTCCTGAAACTGCTATATGAGGAAATTGGATATTTTTGTTTTAAATGTTTTTTCTTTCAGGTTTTGCAAGATGCCTTAATCTGATCCTGCCTCAGAAGCTACTGTAGGGACCATGCTGCCTGAACACAATTCTACCAAAGCGACGTGTATCTGTTGTAAGCTAGCTGAGATATCATATCTCCGGCTGTAGTATGTAGCAGTTGTCATGATAAGCTTTTGCATGCCAAAAATGTTTCTATTAGTACTAGTACAGTATCTTTTGTTCCCTCAACATCTAATGTACATGATATTCCTGTTGATATGAAAAATTTATATTGCTGATGCAATACAGAAGGCTATGTCTGCTATTCCGCCTTCTAATAAATGTAAAAGGTATCTTATAACTTCTCATAAAACTGATTAATTTTGTAATGACCGACAACCTACTGAAATATCCTCCTCTAAGGATCTCTCTGGCTCAGAAGATCCTATTTCAGACATTGATAAATCAACTTCTCTTTTTAATATTGAGTATATTTGTTTGTGGTTGAAAGAACTGTTGGTAACTTTGGATATTGAGAATTCTGTTTATAAACCTCCTGTGAATACTCCTAAGGTTTTCCCTGTTCCTGATGCTATTTCTGATGTGATTACTAAAGAATGGACTAAGCCTGGTGCTTCTTTTTTTCCTCCTCCTAGGTTTAAAAAGTTGTATCCTTTGCCAGTGGCTAAATTAGAGGTTTGGGGAAAAGTCCCTTAGGTTGATGGGGCTATTTCTACTCTTGCTAAGCGTACTACTACTCCTATGGAAGATAGTACTTATTTTAAGGATCCTTTAGATAGGAATATTGAATCTTATCTAAGTAAAGCTTATTTATATTCTGGCTATATTCTCAGGCCTGTCATTTCTATATCTGATGTTGCGGCTGCATCAACTTTTTGGTTGGATAGCTTAGCACAACAGGAAACCGATCCTGATTTGTCTAGCATTGTTAGTTTGCTTTAACATGCTAATTATTTTATCTGTGATGCTATTTTTGATATCCTCAAGATTGATGTTAAATATGTGTCTTAGCTATTTTAGCTAGAAGAGCTTTATGGCTCAAATCATGGAATGCTGACATGGTATATAAATCTAGATTGCTATCTATCATTCCAGGGTAATAATGTATTTGGTTCTCAGTTGGATTCTATTATTTTCACTATCACTGGGGGAAAGGGAGTTTTTCTGCCCCAAGATAAAAAATCTTAGTGCAAATCTAAAGCTTCTTATCGTTTTCGTTCCTTTTGTCCCCTAAGGACTCTGGTTCCAATTGGAAACCATCTTCAAGTTGGAATAAATCCAAGCCTTATAAGAAACAAAAGCCAGCCCCTAAGAGTGCATGAAGGTGCAGCCCTCAATCCAGTTCTACTGGTGGGTGGCAGATTGAAATTATTTCAAGACATTTGGGCAGATTCCATTCAGAATAAATAGATTCAGAACATTGTCTCTCAGGGGTATAAAATAGGTTTCAGAATAAGACCTCCTGTGAGAAGATACTTTCTCTCTCATGTTCGAACAAATACTGTGAAAGCTCAGGCCTTTCTGAAGTGTGTTTCAGATCTGGAGCTTTCAGGGGTAATTTGTACCAGTTCCACTTCTGGAACAGGGTCTGGGTTTTTATTAAAATCTATTCATTATCCCAAAGAAGAAAAATTCATTCAGACCAGTTCTGGATCTGAAGTTTTTGAATCATTTTGTAAGGGTCCAAACTTTGGAGATGGTGACTATATAAGGACTATTCTGCCTTTTGTTCAGCAAGGTCATTACATGTCCACAATAGACTTACAGGATGCATATCTTCACATTCCGATTCATCCAGACCACTATCGGTTTCTGAGATTCTCTTTTCTAGACAAGCATTACCAATTTGTCGCTCTTCCATTTTGGCCTAGCGACAGCTCCAAGAATCTTTTCGAAGGTTCTTGGTGCCCTTCTATCTGTAATCAGAGAGCAGGGTATTGGTGTTTCCTTATTTGGACGATACCTTGGTACTCGCTCAAACTTTTCATTTAGCAGAATCTCACACGTATCGACTAGTGTTTTCTTCAAAAACATGGTTGGAGGATCAATTTACCAAAGAGTTTCTTGATTCCTCAGACAAGGGTCACCTTTTTAGGTTTCCAGATAGATTCAGTGTCCATGACTCTGTCTTTAACAGACAAGAGACTTTTAAGTTGGTTTCAGCTTGTCTAAACCTTCAGTCTCGATCATTCCCTTCAGTGGCTATGTGCATAGAAGTTTTAGGTCTCATGACTGCAGCATCGGAGGTGATCCCCTTTGCTCGTTTTCATATGAGACCTCTGCAGCTTTGTATGCTGAATCAATGGTGCAGGGATTGTACTCGGATATCACAATTGATATTCTTAAATCCCAACAGTCAACTCTCTCTGATTTGGTGGTTAGACCATCATTGTATTGTTCAAGGGGCCTCTTTTGTTTGTCCTTCCTGGACTGCAGTCTCTACAGATGCAAGTCTTTCAGGTTGGGGAGGTGTCTGGGGGTTCCTGACGGCACAAGGGGTTTGGAATTCTCAAGAGGCGAAGTTACCGATCAATATTTTAGGACTCCGTGCTATTTTCAAGGCTCTTCAGGCTTGGCCTCTATTAAAGAGAGAACCATTCATTTGTTTTCAGACAGAGAATATCAAAACTGTGGCATATGTCAATCATCAGGGTGGGACTCGCAGTCCTTTAGCTATGAAAGAAGTATCCTGGATACTTTCTTGGGCGGAATCCAACTCCTGTCTAATTTCTGCGATTCATATCAGCTATCAGACTTTACATCCGGGGGAGTGGTCTCTCCATCCAGATGTATTCTGTCAGATTGTACATATGTGGGGTCTTTCAGAAATAGATCTGATGGCTTTCCAGGTACCTATCCAGGTCCAGGGATCCTCAGGCGGAGATGGTGGATGCGTTTAGCAGTTCCTTGGTTTTACCAACCTGCTTATATTTTTCCGCCTCTAGTCCTTCCAAGGGTGATCTCCAAGATCATAATGGAACAATCACATTTGTGTCTCTGATAGCATCAGCATGGCCTCACAGATTTTGGTTTGCGGATCTTGTCCGGATGTCAAGTTGCCAACCTTGGCCACTTCCTTTTAGACCAGACCTTCTGTCTCAAGGGCCGTTTTTCCATCAGGATCTCAAATCGCTAAATTTGAAGGTATGGAAATTAAACACTTAGTACTTAGTCATAGAGGTTTCTCTGATTCAGTTATTAATACTATGCTACAGGCTCGTAAGTCTGTTTCAAGGAAGATTTATTATGGCATTCTTTTAGAATTCCTAGAATTTTACAGTTTCAGGATGGTTTGGATAAGGGTTTGTCTGCAAGTACTTTGAAGGGACAAATCTCTGCTCTTTCTGTTTCATAGAAAGATTGCTAAACTTCCTGGTATTCACCGTTTTGTTCAGGCTTTGGTTCGTATCAAGCCCGTTATTAAATCAATCTTTCCTCTTTGGAGTCTTAATTTGGTTTTGAAAGCTTTGCATGCTCCTCCTTTTGAGCCTATGCATTCTTTGGATATTAAACTACTTTCTTGGAAAGTGTTCCTTTTAGCTATCTCTTCAACTAGAAGAGTTTATGAATTATCTGCTGATTTTCCATCAGGATAAAGCTGTTTTACGGACTTCATTTACATTTTTCCCTAAAGTTGTGAATTCTAACAACATTAGTAGTGAAATTATTCCCCTTGTGTTCTATTTCTAAGAATGCTCTTGAAAGATCTTTACATTCTTTGGATGTTGTAAGAGCTTTGAAATACTATGTCAAAGCTACTAAGGATTTCAGAAAGACTTCTAGTCTATTTGTTGTTTTTTTTCTGGTTCTAGGAAAGGTCAGAAAGCCTCTGCTATTTCTTTGGCATCTTGGTTAAAGCTTTTGATTCCCAAAGCTTATTTGGAGGTGGAGCAATCTCCGCCTCAGAGGATCACAGCTCATTCTACAAGATCAGTTGCCACTTCTTGGGCTTTTAAAATGAAGCTTCAGTGGATCAGATTTGCAAAGCAGCAACTTGGTCTTCTTTGCATACATTTACTAAATTTTACCATTTTAATGTATTTGCTTCTCCTGAAGCTGTCTCAGTTTGATGCTTCTGCTTATGATTTGTTTTGGGTTTTTTTCCTTGAGATTTATAAGGAAAAAATTTTTTTTTTTTAGTTTTAATTTCTCAGCGGAAATAGCTGTTATTTTATCTCTCCCTCTCTAGTGACTCTTCTGTGGTCTTCCACATCTTGGGTATTTCTATCCCATACGTCACTAGCTCATGGACTCTTGCCAATTACATGAAAGCAAACATAATTTATGTAAGAACTTACCTGATAAATTAATTTCTTTCATATTAGCAAGAGGTCCTTGAGGCCCATCCTTTTTTTATGGTGGTTTTGATTTTTTTGTATAAAAGCACAATTATATTTCCAGTTTCTCCTTTTCTTTTTTAAGACACGATGAGTCCACAGATCATCTTAATTACTAATGGGATATTCACCTCCTGGTCAGCAGGAGGAGGCAAAGAGCACCACAGCAGAGCTGTTAAATAGCTCCTCCCTTCCCTCCCACCCCAGTCATTCTCTTTGCCTACGTTAGTGATAGGAAGAGGTAAAGTGAGGTGTTGGATTAGATTCTTCAATCAAGAGTTTATTTTTAAAGTAGTACAAGATTGTGCTACTTTGTCCTAGGGTGTAGCCATAGTCCATATCAGTCTCTTCAGTAGGGCTTTGGTGGCAATGGGAACTTGTGGGAAATAATTCTCACTGCGCCTCCCATATTAACGCTGCCCTTACCAAGTAAATCTGAGGGATATTTACTCAGGATTTTTGTTATATAACAGGTCCATGGGAGGGAGAGGACCTCTTAAACCTGGAACTGCCTTGCTGTCAGGCAGTAGATGAGGTAAGTGCTGACTTTATTTCTGGGGAGTTGAAGTAAACTCAGAAGACTGTTAGACACTTTATTTTTTTTTAGACCTCATTAAGTTTGACTCTTTCTTAAGGGTTACAGGGTTTATTTCTCCTAGGCGTTTTAGGGGATACCTTGGACAGTTGAACGCACGGGGCTGTATGTGATGCATTAGTTCTCCTCCCGGCGGTTGACTAATAGGCGACCAGGACTTTGCAGATTGATGTAGCTATTACTGCAAGCTCAATGTGAGGCTAACAGCTATCCAATGCTTTGAATGTTGATGTGGTCAATGTGAGGTGGTTCCACGTTTGTACTGTATGTCTGGGACTGACAGCTGCCCATTATTTTGCATGTTGCTGTGGGCTAATACTGCAGGCTCCTTGTTGGTGGTTCCTGGTTTAAGCTGTATGTCTGGGACTGGCTGCTGCTAGCACTTTACATTTTTATATTGGCTAGTGTTGTGGGTTCAGTGTGAGGTCTGATAGTTTCTGGGCGGTCTGTTGTTCTCCCGGCGCCTTCACTTGTTAAACAAATTAATTGCGACCGGGAGATGGCTTTTGGTAACGCCCACGATGGGCGGAGTTTTAGTGTGGCAACAATGTTGTTGCACGCCACTTTGCTACACTTCCGTAATCGGAAGGAACAGAGGGGGTCAGCGCAAAAGGCTTGAGTTTCTCTGACATCAGAGCCGCAGACATGCGCACTAGAACAACTCGCCGCAATATGTTACAAAAGGAGAGGCGTTCTTAGCAGCACCCTGAGCTTTAGCTTCGAGAGAGTTGAGGACGCATAAAGCTTATTTAAAGACATTTCCTCTCTAACACTTCCGGTTTTCGGAAGTTACGGAGGTATTCTTATCTAAATGCGTGCACTTCAGACAGCGTTCTGATAGTTGAGAATTTAACAGTACTGACGATCCTTTCATACTTGTTTCAACCTTGTCAGCCCTTGTAATAATAAAGATGAGTTTCTCTTTATCATTTAAGGAGACAGTATCACTGGCTATATGTTATTTTTTTTCTAGCAACTAGTTAAATCTTTATTTAATTACCCTACTATATGTGAAGCAGGTTACTTAAAGAAGGGTATATTTAATGTTATTCTCACACCTGCAGTGCTCTGCGGTTCCTTGTAATTTCCATCTGGAATTGCTGCACAAGACTTTGTTTTTCTTTCATGTAATTAGCAAGAGTCCATGAGCTAGTGACGTATGGGATATACATTCCTACCAGGAGGGGCAAAGTTTCCCAAACCTCAAAATGCCTATAAATACACCCCTCACCACACCCACAATTCAGTTTTACAAACTTTGCCTCCGATGGAGGTGGTGAAGTAAGTTTGTGCTAGATTCTACGTTTATATGGGCTCCAACTTGCTGCAGAGCGCGGTTTTCCTCTCAGCGTGCAGTGAATGTCAGAGGGATGTGAGGAGAGTATTGCCTATTTGAATGCAGTGATCTCCTTCTACGGGGTCTATTTCATAGGTTCTCTGTTATCGGTCGTAGAGATTCATCTCTTACCTCCCTTTTCAGATCAACGATATACTCTTATATATACCTCTGCTGATTCTCGTTTCAGTACTGGTTTGGCTTTCTACAAACATGTAGATGAGTGTCCTGGGGTAAGTAAATCTTATTTTCTGTGACACTCTAAGCTATGGTTGGGCACTTTGTTTATAAAGTTCTAATAATATGTATTCAAACATTTATTTGCCTTGACTCAGAATGTTCAACTTTCCTTATTTTTCAGACAGTCAGTTTCATATTTGGGATAATGCATTTGATTTAATCATTTTTTTCTTACCTTCAAAAATTTGACTCTTTTTCCCTGTGGGCTGTTAGGCTCGCGGGGGCTGAAAATGCTTCATTTTATTGCGTCATTCTTGGCGCGGACTTTTTTGGCGCAAAAATTCTTTTCCGTTTCCGGCGTCATACGTGTCGCCGGAAGTTGCGTCATTTTTTGACGTTATTTTGCGCCAAAAATGTCGGCGTTCCGGATGTGGCGTAATTTTTTGTGCCAAAAGCATTTAGGCGCCAAATAATGTGGGCGTCTTATTTGGCGCTAAAAAATATGGGCGTCGCTTTTGTCTCCACATTATTTAAGTCTCATTTTTCATTGCTTCTGGTTGCTAGAAGCTTGTTCTTTGGCATTTTTTCCCATTCCTGAAACTCTCATTTAAGGAATTTGATCAATTTTGCTTTATATGTTGTTTTTTCTCTTACATATTGCAAGATGTCTCACGTTGCATCTGAGTCAGAAGATACTACAGGAAAATCGCTGTCTAGTGCTGGATCTACCAAAGCTAAGTGTATCTGCTGTAAACTTTTGGTAGCTATTCCTCCAGCTGTTGTTTGTATTGATTGTCATGACAAACTTGTTAATGCAGATAATATTTCCTTTAGTAAAGTACCATTGCCTGTTGCAGTTCCTTCAACATCTAAGGTGCAGAATGTTCCTGATAACATAAGAGATTTTGTTTCTGAATCCATAAAGAAGGCTATGTCTGTTATTTCTCCTTCTAGTAAACGTAAAAAATCTTTTAAAACTTCTCTCCCTACAGATGAATTTTTAAATGAACATCATCATTCTGATTCTGATGACTCTTCTGGTTCAGAGGATTCTGTCTCAGAGGTTGATGCTGATAAATCTTCATATTTATTTAAAATGGAATTTATTCGTTCTTTACTTAAAGAAGTTCTAATTGCTTTAGAAATAGAGGATTCTGGTCCTCTTGATACTAATTCTAAACGTTTGGATAAGGTATTTAAATCTCCTGTGGTTATTCCAGAAGTTTTTCCTGTTCCTAATGCTATTTCTGCAGTAATTTCCAAAGAATGGGATAAATTGGGTAATTCATTTACTCCTTCTAAACGTTTTAAGCAATTATATCCTGTGCCGTCTGACAGATTAGAATTTTGGGACAAAATCCCTAAAGTTGATGGGGCTATTTCTACCCTTGCTAAACGTACTACTATTCCTACGTCAGATGGTACTTCGTTTAAGGATCCTTTAGATAGGAAAATTGAATCCTTTCTAAGAAAAGCTTATCTGTGTTCAGGTAATCTTCTTAGACCTGCTATATCTTTGGCTGATGTTGCTGCAGCTTCAACTTTTTGGTTGGAAACTTTAGCGCAACAAGTAACACATCATGATTCTTATGATATTATTATTCTTCTTCAGCATGCTAATAATTTTATCTGTGATGCTATCTTTGATATTATCAGAGTTGATGTCAGGTTTATGTCTCTAGCTATTTTAGCTAGAAGAGCTTTATGGCTTAAGACTTGGAATGCTGATATGGCTTCTAAATCAACTCTACTTTCCATTTCTTTCCAGGGTAACAAATTATTTGGTTCTCAGTTGGATTCTATTATTTCAACTGTTACTGGTGGGAAAGGAACTTTTTTACCACAGGATAAAAAATCTAAAGGTAAAAAC
This sequence comes from Bombina bombina, assembly GCF_027579735.1. Classification (NCBI taxonomy): domain Eukaryota; kingdom Metazoa; phylum Chordata; class Amphibia; order Anura; family Bombinatoridae; genus Bombina; species Bombina bombina. The sequence continues at coordinate 758,484,304 of NC_069502.1, read as the reverse complement.
AGGGCTAATAATCGTTTTCGTTTCAACAAAGAACAAAAGTCTGATCCTTCATCCTCAGGAGCAGTATCAGTTTGGAAACCATCTCCAATCTGGAATAAATCCAAGCCAGCCAGAAAGCCAAAGCCTGCTTCTAAGTCCACATGAAGGTGCGGCCCTCATTCCAGCTCAGCTGGTAGGGGGCAGGTTACGTTTTTTCAAAGAAATTTGGATCAATTCTGTTCACAATCTTTGGATTCAGAACATTGTTTCAGAAGGGTACAGAATTGGTTTCAAGATGAGACCTCCTGCAAAGAGATTTTTTCTTTCCCGTGTCCCAGTAAATCCAGTAAAAGCTCAAGCATTTCTGAATTGTGTTTCAGATCTAGAGTTGACTGGAGTAATTATGCCAGTTCCAGTTCAGGAACAGGGGATGGGGTTTTATTCAAATCTCTTCATTGTACCAAAGAAGGAGAATTCCTTCAGACCAGTTCTGGATCTAAAAATATTGAATCGTTATGTAAGGATACCAACGTTCAAGATGGTAACTGTAAGGACTATCTTGCCTTTTTGTTCAGCAAGGGAATTATATGTCCACAATAGATTTACAGGATGCATATCTGCATATTCCGATTCATCCAGATCATTATCAGTTCCAGAGATTCTCTTTTCTGGACAAGCATTACCAGTTTGTGGCTCTGCCGTTTGGCCTAGCTACAGCTCCAAGAATTTTTACAAAGGTTCTCGGTGCCCTTCTGTCTGTAATCAGAGAACAGGGTATTGTGGTATTTCCTTATTTGGACGATATCTTGGTACTTGCTCAGTCTTTACATTTTAGCAGAATTTCATACGAATCGACTTGTGTTGTTTCTTCAAGATCATGGTTGGAGGATCAATTTACCAAAAAGTTCATTGATTCCTCAGACAAGGGTAACCTTTCTGGGTTTCCAGATAGATTCAGTGTCCATGACTCTGTCTTTAACAGACAAGAGACGTCTAAAACTGATTGCAGCTTGTCGAAACCTTCAGTCTCAATCATTCCCTTCGGTAGCCTTATGCATGGAAATTCTAGGTCTTATGACTGCTGCATCGGACGCGATCCCCTTTGCTCGTTTTCACATGCGACCTCTTCAGCTTTGTATGCTGAATCAATGGTGCAAGGATTACACAAAGATATCTCAATTAATATCTTTAAAACCGATTGTTCGACACTCTCTAACGTGGTGGACAGATCACCATCGTTTAATTCAGGGGGCTTCTTCTTTGGGAATCTCAGGAGGTGAGATTACCGATCAATATTTTGGAACTCCGTGCAATTTTCAGAGCTCTTCAGTTTTGGCCTCTTCTGAAGAGAGAATCGTTCATTTGTTTTCAGACAGACAATGTCACAACTGTGGCATACATCAATCATCAAGGAGGAACTCACAGTCCTCTGGCTATGAAAGAAGTATCTCGAATTTTGGTTTGGGCGGAATCCAGCTCCTGTCTAATCTCTGCGGTTCATATCCCAGGTGTAGACAATTGGGAAGCGGATTATCTCAGTCGCCAAACGTTGCATCCGGGCGAATGGTCTCTTCACCCAGAGGTATTTCTTCAGATTGTTCAAATGTGGGAACTTCCAGAAATAGATTTGATGGCGTCCCATCTAAACAAGAAACTTCCCAGGTATCTGTCCAGATCCCGGGATCCTCAGGCGGAAGCAGTGGATGCATTATCACTTCCTTGGAAGTATCATCCTGCCTATATCTTTCCGCCTCTAGTTCTTCTTCCAAGAGTAATCTCCAAGATTCTGAAGGAATGCTCGTTTGTTCTGCTGGTAGCTCCGGCATGGCCTCACAGGTTTTGGTATGCGGATCTTGTCCGGATGGCCTCTTGCCAACCGTGGACTCTTCCGTTAAGACCAGACCTTCTGTCACAAGGTCCTTTTTTTCCATCAGGATCTGAAATCCTTAAATTTAAAGGTATGGAGATTGAACGCTTGATTCTTCGTCAAAGAGGTTTCTCTGACTCTGTGATTAATACTATGTTACAGGCTCGTAAATCTGTATCTAGAGAGATATATTATAGAGTCTGGAAGACTTATATTTCTTGGTGTATTTCTCATCATTTTTCTTGGCATTCTTTTAGATTACCGAGAATTTTACAGTTTCTTCAGGATGGTTTAGATAAAGGTTTGTCCGCAAGTTCCTTGAAAGGACAAATCTCTGCTCTTTCTGTTCTTTTTCACAGAAAGATTGCTATTCTTCCTGATATTCATTGTTTTGTACAAGCTTTGGTTCGTATAAAACCTGTCATTAAGTCAATTTCTCCTCCTTGGAGTTTGAATTTGGTTCTGGGGGCTCTTCAAGCTCCTCCGTTTGAACCTATGCATTCATTGGACATTAAATTACTTTCTTGGAAAGTTTTGTTCCTTTTGGCCATCTCTTCTGCCAGAAGAGTTTCTGAATTATCTGCTCTTTCTTGTGTCTCCTTTTCTGATTTTTCATCAGGATAAGGCGGTGTTGCGAACTTCTTTTGAATTTTTACCTAAAGTTGTGAATTCCAACAACATTAGTAGAGAAATTGTGGTTCCTTCATTATGTCCTAATCCTAAGAATTCTAAGGAGAAATCGTTGCATTCTTTGGATGTTGTTAGAGCTTTGAAATATTATGTTGAAGCTACTAAGTCTTTCCGAAAGACTTCTAGTCTATTTGTTATCTTTTCCGGTTCTAGAAAAGGCCAGAAAGCTTCTGCCATTTCTTTGGCATCTTGGTTGAAATCTTTAATTCATCTTGCCTATGTTGAGTCGGGTAAAACTCCGCCTCGGAGAATTACAGCTCATTCTACTAGGTCAGTTTCTACTTCCTGGGCGTTTAGGAATGAAGCTTCGGTTGATCAGATTTGCAAAGCAGCAACTTGGTCCTCTTTGCATACTTTTACTAAATTCTACCATTTTGATGTATTTTCTTCTTCTGAAGCAGTTTTTGGTAGAAAAGTACTTCAGGCAGCGGTTTCAGTTTGAATCTTCTGCTTATGTTTTTCGTTAAACTTTATTTTGGGTGTGGATTATTTTCAGCAGGAATTGGCTGTCTTTATTTTATCCTTCCCTCTCTAGTGACTCTTGTGTGGAAAGGTCCACATCTTGGGTAATCATTATCCCATACGTCACTAGCTCATGGACTCTTGCTAATTACATGAAAGAAAACATAATTTATGTAAGAACTTACCTGATAAATTCATTTCTTTCATATTAGCAAGAGTCCATGAGGCCCGCCCTTTTTTTGTGGTGGTTATGATTTTGTATAAAGCACAATTATTCCAATTCCTTATTTTATATGCTTTCGCACTTTTTTATCACCCCACTTCTTGGCTATTCGTTAAACTGAATTGTGGGTGTGGTGAGGGGTGTATTTATAGGCATTTTGAGGTTTGGGAAACTTTGCCCCTCCTGGTAGGAATGTATATCCCATACGTCACTAGCTCATGGACTCTTGCTAATATGAAAGAAATGAATTTATCAGGTAAGTTCTTACATAAATTATGTTTTTTGTCATGGCGATGTCTATGATCAGCAATGTTGGTAGCTAATTTAGCTTGCCTCTGCTAACAGACATAAGTTACTTTTAAAATTTAAAGGGTCAGTAACGTTTTTTATGTGTTAATTTTTAGTAAAAATTTTCACTTTTTTTCTGAGCTTACTCCTTTTAGGGTGTTTGCTGTTTAGGAGTCTGTTAACTTAATTCTCTTAATGACCCACAAAATTTTATAGTCCACATGCAGTACCCTGCGATTCCTCTCTCACTCCTCCGGAGTTTTTTTTTTTTTTTTGGTGGAAAACATTACTAGAGGAATTATTTTCCATCATCTTTTTGTGGTCGCTATTCCGACTGGTTCTTCACTGTTACCTGAAAGAGGAAGATACTTCGAGATTATCTGAGAGAGAATTCTCAAGCTCAGATGGAATATTATTTTATTTGATCCCGGGGTTGTTTTTTTTCGTTCAGTTTTTAGCTTGAACACCTCCATTTATTACTTTAGGAGGTTTTAGCTACCCTGGGCGACTCCGACATTACCGTTATCTATCCTAGTGCTTCTGGTTAGTTATAAGGAATGGAAGAGACCGCATTCCCTATATTTCAAAGATGTTTCCCATAGCCGACTCAGCTAAGGAGGCTGGGCAAACATTCCCTAGGGTGGAAGGAGTAGTTTTCAGCTTAGCTAAGAGAACTACTATACCCTTAGAGGATAGTTGGGTTTTTCAAAGGTCCTATGGACAAAAATTAGAAAAGGATGTACACCAGGGCTTACAATGGCAACCAGCTGTGTACTTTGCTACCATCTCTAGTGCGACGGCATATTGATTTGATGCGTTGTCTGATACTACTAAGTCAGAATCTCCCCTGGATAAAATCCAGGATAGGATAAAAGCTTTCAGATTGGCTAATTCCTTTATTTCAAATTCTTCCCTTTAAGTTTTCAAACTGGGAGCATAGGTTTCAGGTTTCTCTGTTCCAGCTCACAGAGCCTTATAGTTAGAGCCTTGCTCTACGGATGTATGCTCTAAGCTTTTAGCTATTCTTTACAAGGAGAAGAAGGACATGCCCCCAATCCAGGATCGGATCTTGTAGGGGGCAGATTTTCTGTCTTCGTTCAGGCTTGGGTTCAAGATGTTCAGGATCCCTGGGCAATAGAAAATAGTGTGCCAGGGATACAAATTAGAGTTCAAACGTTTTCCTCCCAGAGGCAAGTTTCTGCTTTCAGGATTATCGGCAGATCAGACGAAAGTAGAGGCGTTCTTACACTGCGTAGTAGACCTCTCAGACCTGGGAGTGATTGTTCCAGTTCCAATACAGGTATAGGTTTGTGGTTTTTTTTTTATCCCAATCGGTTTGTGGTTCCCAAAAAAGAGTGAACCTTCAGACCATTTTTTAGATCTCAAGAGTCTAAACAAACCTCTTTGTGTCCCGTCTTTCAAGATGGAAACTATTTGTTCCATTCTTCCCTTGATCCAAGAGGGTCAATTTATGAACAGTGTATTTAAAGGACGCGTACCTTCATGTGCCATTCAAAATAATCGTCTCAAGTTCTAAGATTTGCCTTTTTGGACAAACATTTTGAGTTCTTGGCTCCTCCTTTCGGTCTTGCCACAGCTCTCTGAGTTTTTCACAAGTTTTCACACAGACATGGTGTTAACCTTCCTCCGATCTCACGGGTGGAAGATTAATTTGGATGGAGTTCCTTAGTACCAAGCACAAGGGTAACTTTCTTGGGAACCATAGTTTCCATGTTATTGAATATTTTTCTGATAGAATGTCAGGACATCAGAGATCATCGATACTTGTCTAATCATTCAGTCCACTCCTCGGCCTTCAGTGGCTCAGTACATGGAGGTAATCGGGCTGATGGTGGCGGCAATGGACATCATCCCGTTTGCTCGGTTCCATCTCAGTCCTCTACAGTTAAGCATGATCAGGCAATGGATCGGAGATCATATAGATTTGTCTCCTCAAATACTGCTGGAGCATGAGACAAGGGATTCTCTTCATTGGTAGTTGTTTCAGGATCATCTCTCCCAGGGAACCTGCTTTTGCAGTCCGTCTTGGGTAATTGTGACAACAGACGCCAGCCTTTTAGGGTGGGGAGCAATCTGGGGCTCCCTAAGGGCTCAGGGGGTTCGGACTCAGTCAGAGTCTGTTCTTCCTATAAACATTCTGGAGCTGAGAGCAATTTACAAGGTTCTTCTGGCCTCAGCCTCGGTCCAGTTTATCAGGTTCCAGTCGAAGAAAATAACGTCAGTGGCTTACATCAATCATCAGGGAGGAATGAGGAGTTCCTTAGTGATGACAGAGGTATCCAAAATAATTCAGTGGGCGGAGGCCCATTCTTGCGGTCTGTTGGCATTCCACATCCCAGGGGAGGTCAACTGGGAGGTGGATTTCCTGAAGCAGGCAGACTTTTCATCCGGGGGAGTGTTCTCCAGTTTTGTTTGTGTTTTTTTTTTTTTTTTTCCTTTCTTGGGTCATCGCTCGAATCGAGCAGGAGAGGACATAGGTGATCCTCATAGCACCAGCTTCGCCTCGCAGGCTTTGGTATGCAGACCTGATGGACATGTCATCTCTGCCACCTTGGAGACTTCCGTTAAGGAAGGATCTTCTAATTCAAGAGCCCCTCCTTCATCCAACTCTGGTTTCTCTGAAAATCACTGCTTGGAGATTGAACACTTAATATTATCCAAGCGGGGTTTTCTGACTCGGTCATTGGGACCATGATTCAGGTTCGTAAGCCCGTCTCTAGAAAAATTTATCATAGGATATGATGTTAATATCTCTATTGGTGTGAATCCATGGGCTACTCATGGAGTAGTTAGGATTCATAGATTTTTGTCTTTTCTCCAGGAGGGTTTGGAAAAAGGTTTATCGTCAAGTTCCCTAAAGGGTCAAATCTCTCTTTATCTTTTTTGTTACACAGACATCTGGCAGATGCCCCAGATGTACAATAATTTTGTCAGGCCTTGGTTGGGATCAGGCCTGTGTTCAAACCAGTTACTCCTCCATGGAGTCTGAATTTAGTTCTCAGAGTTCTTCAAGGGGCTCTGTTTGAGCCTATGCATTCCTTAGATATTAAGTTGTTATCTGGGAAAGTTTTATTTCATGTTGCTCTCTGGTGTAGCTTAGTGGCTAGCACACCTGGTTGAGAAGCAGAAGGTTGAGAGTTCAAATCTACCCACGGGTACTGTTCATTTAATGGAGAGTGTCAGAGCTCTCTGCATTACAATATGAGTCTCCTTATCTTATTTTCCATTCAGATAAGGTAGTTTTATGTACTATATTAGGATTTCTTCCTAAGGTTGTTTCTGATCGGAACAATATTCAAGAGATTGTTGTTCTTTTCTTGTTTCCTAATCCTTCTTCTCAGAAGCAAAGACTGCACATTTTGGACGCGGTCTGTGCTTTAAAGTTTTACCTGCAGGTAACTTAGGACTGTCGTCAGTCTTCTTCTTTGTTTGTGGTTTTCTCAAGAAAACGCAAGAGACAGAACGCAAAGGCTACTTCTCTTTCTTTTTGGCTAAGGAGTATCATACGTTTTGCTTATGAGACTGCTGGATAGCAGCCTCCAGAGAGAGTTGCGGCTCATTCCACGAGGGCTGTTGCTTCCTCATGGGCATTCAAGAATGAAGCTTCTGTGGAACAGATTTTTAAGGCTGCAACTTGGTCTTGTCTTCACACATGTTATTAAAATTCTACAAATTTGACGTTTTTGCCTCGGCTAAGGCCGTTTTTGGGAGTAAGGTTCTTCAAGCAGTGGTGCCTTCCATTTAGGTTCCCTGTCTTGTCCCTCCCGTATCATCTGTGTACTCTAGCTTTCGTATTGGATCCCATTAGTAATTAAGATGATCCGTGGACTCATGTCTTAAGAAAAGAAAATTTATGCTTACCTGATAAATGTATTTATTTTTTGACACGATGAGTCCACGGCCCTCCCTGTTCTTGTAAGACAGGTTGTGGGTTTTTGTAAACTTCAGACACCTCTGCACCTTGGCTTTTCCTTTCTCTTCCTAACTTTGGTCGAATGACTGGAGTGGGAGGGAAGGGAGGAGCTATTTAACAGCTCTGCTGTGGTGCTCTTTGCCTCCTCCTGCTGACCAGGAGGTGAAAATCCCATAAGTAATTAAGATGATCCGTGGACTCATCGTTTCAAAAAAGACATTTATCAGGTAAGCATAAATTTTCTTTTTTGTATGCTTTTTTTAATTCCTTTTTTTGTTATCACTTTACTACTTGGCAATTCGTTAAAGGGAGAGTATACACCAACCTTTTTGTTGTTTAAAAAAATAGATAATCCCTTTTTTACCCATTCCCCAGTTTTGCATAACCAACACAGTTATAATAATATCCGTTTTACCTCTGTGATTACCTTGTATCTATGCCTCTCAAACTGTCCCCTTATTTCAGTTTTTTTGACTGACTTGCATTTTTAGCCAATCAGTGCTGACTCCTAGGAGCTTCACGTGCCTGAGCTCAATGTTATCTATGTGAAACACATGAACTAAGGCCCTCTAGTGGTGAAAAACTGTTATAATGCTTTCAGATTAGAGGTGGCCTTCAAGGTCTAAGAAATTAGCATATAAACATCCTAGGTTTAGCTTTCAACTAGGAATATCAAGAGAACAAAAAAAATTAGTAATAAAAGTAAATTGTAAAGTTGTTTAAAATTACATGATCTTTTTAAATCATGAAAGGTTATTTATTATTTATTTGTTTGCTTGACTGTCCCTTTAAGCTGAGTTTTTGGTGTGGTGGGAGGTGTATTTATAGGCATTTTGAGGTTTGGGAAACTTTGCCCCTCCTGGTAGTAATGTATATCCCATACGTAACTAGCTCATGGACTCTTGCCAATATGAAAGAAATTAATTTATCAGGTAGGTAAGTTCTTACATAAATTATGTTTTTGTACTTTTCAGCAAACAGGGAAAATGTAGAACCTCCATCCTAGGCATGAGGAAAAAAAATGTTCTGCATACGCTATAGAAACAAATTCTGCATATGGCAGCAACATTTGGCTGTTTTATTAGTATAAAAGTGCATCAGTGATATCTGGATTTCCTCATGTTTTTGTGTGTTGTAATTTTTCTATAATAAATAGCCCTGACAGCTGAATGCCGCAATATTCAACATTAGTTTATATAACTAATGCAGAATAACACATTTTTGCTCATGCCTTCTCCATACTATTGATAGTTTACTAGACAGTGAAACTATTTTAATGCAATTATCTTCAATATCCGTGAAAAAAAAGTTGTTTTTGTTTGTTTTTTTCTTTATCACATCTCCAAATCCATCCCCAGCATGTGAATGCCATACTCCTTGTTTTTTTGAAAACCTATTCCATTTAAGGATGGTAACTCCTTCAAAGACCTAATGGACTGCAAGTTTGATTTCCCCTTGGCCAACATTTTTGAAGGATTTATTTTTTGCTTCTATTCCTCTGTGGCTACTATTGGTGGAGCAAAAACTATTCAGATTGGACATTTGGACCAACTAACTCTTATCAAAGCTCTTTATTTGTAATACTTATTTGGCTGGAAACTTGGTTAGTTGACCATTCCTGTAAGCAAAATTCAAGACAAAATGTTTGGTTAAAAAGTACAAAAACACCATATTGACCACCACAGGGTAATAGTCTAATTTATCCCCAGTTTAAGCAGAAAGTTCTAGGTGTACAGAGGGAGTCCCCTTGTTAACACCAAACGTGCTAAATTTTGATTTGCCTTTTTCAATAGAAAACACAATGTTATTCATTTCTGTGATTTATGAAAGGTTACCTAATACACTTTTAAAAACGCAGCATTCTGACAATTTTTCTGATGTAGTAGTGTCAGATTTCATGATTTAGTCATATAATAATGTGCTTTTTAAATCTGCTGAGTGTGGTGGGAAACAAATTTATATGTGGTTTTCTCGCAGAAAAATTATCTTCAATAGTGCTATACTGTGAGCAGCATCTTAAAGCTCAAATTCTGCAAAAGGTTGTGAAATAGCTCAGCAGGGAAGGGGTTAAAATTAGTTTTTCTCCCCCCCCCCCCACACACACATTAAATAAAGGGCATTTTACAAAGTATTTTAATGGATTTTCCAGTACTAAGCCAGTGAGCAATCGGTCCTTAAGGCCCATTAATACACATATATATTGCCTGTTAACATCAGAATATGCATCTTTAAGATGCATTTAAAATAAAATTGCCTTTTTGTCTGAAAAAGTGTAACATGTTTAAATAGTGTAAGTACTAATAGAAATTTAGAGTTGTCGTTGTGTGGGGTTTTTTTTTTTTTTTTTTTTTTAAATAACCATTTGTTATCTGTCTTTCAGGGGAGGTGTATTCACTCCAGGGGCAGCCTTCTCCAAGACCAAAATAATTGAGCGTCTCAACAAGGCAGGCTTGCAGTTTAATGTCATCGCCAAACCCGAAGCCTGAACAAGTGAACGGAAAGCATGTACATTTGTGATTAACATAATCAAGAGTGCTTTTGCTACATAAAAAATCATTGCATCCAGTTTCTTTTTTATATGCAGAATAGATAATTAATACAATGTTTATAAAACTTGAATTTACTGAAGCTTTGAACATTTGTTTATCACTAAATTAAGAGCACGCTGCTGAGGGTACTCTGTCTACTAGCACTTTGTTACCTGCCCTTTGTTTTCAAAAGCACATTAAAGTATTTTCTTAATTATTTTTTGTTTTTTACTTTTCATTTCTAGTAAGCACGCATACAGCAAATGGTTATACATAGCTTGGGTTAATTGTATCTTTGTAAATGTCTAGACTGTTCTAAGAGTTTGCTTTTTCTACTGCTATTTTTTTTTTTTTTTTAAAAGACACTCAGGTCAAAATTAAACTTTCATAATTCAGATAGAGCAGACTATTTATTTCTAATGACACGGTGAGTCCACGGACCATCTCCAATTACTATTGGGAATATCACTCCTGGCCAGCAGGAGGCGGCAAAAAGCACCACAGCAAAGCTGTTAAATATCACCTCCCTTCCCTCCAATCTCAGTCATTCTCTTTGCCTACGTTAAGAGCAAGGAGGTGGTAAAGTTTAGGTGTCTGGAAGAAGATTCTTCAATCAAGATTTTATTATTTTTTCAGCAGTGCAAGTTTGTTCTGCTTTTTCCTGGGGTTTAGCCGTAGCTGCGTTTAGCAGTGGTGGCTTTTAAGCAATTGAGAACTTGTGGGGTATAATCCTCACTGCGCCTCCCAAATAGTTATTGCTGCCCTATCTTGAGAGCCTGAGGGAGATCACTGTCTCTTCCTTTTTCTACAGGTCCATGTGAGGGAGGATACCTCTCAAACCTAGTGAGCTGTCCTGCTGCCAGGCAGATTACATAGAGGTAAGTGCTAATTTTATTTTTCTAGGGAGTATACAGAAAAATATTGGCACTTTAACAATTAATTTAGTTTGGACACTTAGCAATCCTATTGTGTGTTCATAGGATAATGTGAGGCAGTTTGTGCAGGCACTGGGGACGAAAGGGGCAGGAACATAGGCTCAGTCGTTTTTTATTATATTCCAGTCAGGGTGGTTATGTTTATGATTTACTCCCGGCGGCTTTACCCTCAGACTGAAGATTAATGCTATGGGCGGGTCTGTTTTGAAGCGGCAAAGAATTTTGCACACTTTTTTTTCTTCCTTCTCATTTCCGGAGTGTCGGAAGTGTCCTTCCTTGTTGTGGTTCCGCTTTTCTCTGTATAGCGGTCTCCGTATACCTAGTATACCTCTTTGAAACATTATCTCCGGCGGTCAGCAGGACAGGTAGGCACCTCAGCAGGGCTGGCTGAGGTGTAGAGGCTGTCTGGGGTGCTCTAAGACCAACGGTTATTTTTTGCAATATAAAACATTGTTGTTTAAAATTTAAAGGGACAGTAATGTTTTTTTGTAACATAATTAAAAGATAAATAAGTGTTTTATTTTTCATTTGTTCAATTCTTGGGTAAAGATGGACCAAGATGCCCTGCAGAATGTTTTCTTCTTTGTTTTGATGCTAATGTGGAACCGCCAATCCAATTCTGTTCCTCATGTATTGAGAGAACATTGAATTACAGGGATAGACTTTTTGAGTCTGAGCCAGCCTTGATCTTAAATCAGGGACTAGAGGTTTAATAAAAAAAGTCCACATATTGGGATAGACGAGAGGTCAATGAATTTATCCCTGAAACTATAGGGCAACCTGGAGGGTTCTTATCATCCTTGTGGACTTTCAGTAGATGGTAAAAAGTAGCAATAATGGGATGTTCATTATTCAAATATTTGAATTCCGGTTCGCTTAGTATTTCCTGATATTTCCCTGTATCTAAGAGGGAGATATATTCTTTAAGAAAAGTTTGTGTCGGGTGCCCCCCTCTAAATAAGTAAGGGAGTCATTTAGCAAAGTTAGGGCTTCATTTTCATAGTCATCTCTATTTTGGATTACCACTCTAGCTCCCTTGTCTGCCTCTCTTAATATGAGATTATCATTTTTATTTATTTGTTCCAGTACATCTTTTTCCCACCTCTTTAAGGTGTCAGATTTGATTTTATAGTTATTACAAAGATTAGTAAAATCATTCTGAACTAATTTGCAAAAGGTTGGTATATAATTTCCTTTTGCATGGCTAGGAAAAAAGGTAGAGTTGGATTTTAAATTAGAATGATGAATTGTTTTTATTGTTTGTGTATTGTTGCTCTCTAATTCTAATTCCACTAGGGCTATTAATTCCTCCAAATCTTTATCACTTAGATCTACATGTGAAGTTGGTATTTCTTATACAAAGATATGACAAGTCCACGGGTTTCATCCTTACTTGTGGGATATTAACCTCCTGCTAAAAGGAAGTGGCAAAGAGCACCACAGCAGAGCTGTATATATAGCTCCTCCACTTCCCTCCCAACCCTGTCATTCTCTTTGCCTATGTTAGTAATAGGACGAGGTAAAGTGAAAGAGGTGTTAGTTTTAGATTCTTCAAGAAGTTTTTTATTTTAAATGCTACCGGTGAGTACTATTTTTCTCAGGGTGACTGCAGAAATCGTTTCTAGTTAGGAAAGAAGAACTAGAAAAATTTCACCCTGATGCAAATGATCTTAGCAATTTTCTCTAAGATCCACTTGTTCCCACTAGCAGCTGAGGGTAATGCAGAGAACAAATCTTCAGAGTGGAGAACGCTGTCATGCAACAAGCAGCATTGAGGTATGTGTAGTCGTTTTTTCTGGGAGAGACATAGTATACCAGAACAGGCTGACATTTTCCCCCATACAGGGGAGGGGTACGCAGTATACACTATATTTTACGAACTCAATAGTGTCCCTGGCAGTCCCTTTATTATACATGCCATACATTTTTATAAAGTGTGCACACAGGGTTACAAGCTGATGTTCCACTTATATGTTTATTACATTCGATAAAGTGTACACACAGGGTTACAAGCTGATGTTCCACTTATATGTTTATTACATTCGATAAAGTGTACACACAGGGTTACAAGCTGATGTTTTCACTTTATATGTATGGTGTGATGCTGGGAGAAGCGTTTCTGACATTTCATGACTGCAAAAACTAGCTCAGGGGTATTTTGTCTCAAAAAAGGAAAGAATTATGAAGTTCCTTATGAGTTGTGCTCCCAATGGGGCGGAGCCTAATTTTCGCGCACTTGCTGCGCAGTTTATATTCAGCAGAATTCAGAGGCTTCCAATAGGGCCTATTTTACTGTTCAAAACATCTTTTACCAAAGGCTTCAGCGTGTTCTGGGGGCAGGTAGATGCCACAGCGCAACTGTGGCAAGGTGCAGGGTGCTGCTTATAAAATTGTTATAAAACGATATATTATCATTTTATTCAAGTGGTGCAATATTGTCAGAGCTTTTGGACTAGTGTCTTATATTGTTGCTTTGCTACAAACATTTATGGGTATTGCCAGAAAAATTGTTGCACTTTAATATTTAAAGGCGCAGTCTATATTTTTACTTAAATTGTTTTTTATAAATTTTGTGTACACTATACCATATAGCAATTAAAACGTCTATTATATTTATTGCTAGTCTGTCCAACATGTCTGAGCCTGAGGAAACTACTTTCTCAAATGTGTTTAGATGCCATTGTGGAACCCCCCATTACATTTTGTCCTTCATGTATTGAAAGGGCCTTACAATGTAAAGAGCAAATTTTCCTTAAGGAAAGTATGCCCAACGATGATTCTTAGTCAGAGGAGAATTAGGGTATGCCGCTAAACTCTCCCCAAGCGTCACAACCTTTAACACCCACGCAAGTGACGCCGGGTTCTTCAACTGCGTCTGCTTTATTTACTCTGCAAGATAGCTGCAGTTATGTCATCTACCCTTACAGAGGTCTTATCTAAATTGCCAGTGTTTCAGGGCAAACGTAGCAGTCAATGTCAGCGGTGCAATCTCTGAGGCCTTGCTGGTCATTCCCGACGTACCCTCACAAGAATCTGATTTGGGGGTCAGGGAACTATTGTCTGAAGGAGAGCTTTCCAACTTAGGAAGTGCGTTCCCTCAGACGGATATGGACTTTGTGTCCTTTAGATTTAAGCATGAACACCTCCGCCTGTTACTTCGGGAGGTTTTAGCATCTCTGGATGACTGATTCCGTTGCGGTGCCACCAGAGAAATTATGTAAGATGGACAAGTTCCTAGAGATACCTACGTATTCTGATGGTTTTTTTTTCCGGTTCCTAAGAGAATATCAGAAATTACGTGAGAATGGGAAAGACCGGGTATCCCGTTTTCACATTCCCTTAATTTTAGAAAGATGTATCCCATTTCTGACACCGTCAGGGATGCTAGGCAATCAGTCCCTAAGGTGGAGGGAGCTATATCTACCCTGGCTAAGCGTAAAACTATTTCTTTTGAAGATAGTTGTGCTTTCAAAAACCCTATGGATCGACTAAAGAAGTTGTTTCTTCATCAGGTTTTTCTGTTACAGCCGACGGCTTGTATTGTTCCCCATGGCGGCGGCCTTTTGGTTTGACGCTTTGGAGGAATCTCTTTAGACTGAAAAATCATGGTCTGTTGATGTGTCATAAAAGTATAAGCTTTTAGCTATTCCTTCAAGGGTAAGACCCTATATCAGGCCTGAATTGAAGGAAATAATTTCTGACATTACTGGAGGTAAAGGCCATGCCCTACCTCAGGACAGGTTTGTTAAGATGTGGGGTAAACAAAATAATTTTCGTTCCTTTCGAAATTTTAAAGGAGGACCCTCGGCTTCCTCTTCCTCCACTAAGCAGGAAGGGAATTTTGCTCAATCCAAGTCCGTCTGGAGACCCAACCAGGCTTGGAATAAAGGTAAACAATCCAAAAAGCCTGCTGCTGCTACTAAGACTGCATGAAGGGGCGGCCCCCGATCCGGGACCGGATCTAGTAGGGGGCAGACTTTCTTTCTTTCTTTGCTCAGGCTTGGGCACGAGATGTTCAGGACCCCTGGGCATTGCAAATCATGACCCACGGGTATCAACTGGAATTCAAGGATTTTCTCCCAAGAGGGAAATTTCATCTTTCACGATTGTCTGTAGACCAGATAGAAAGAGAGGCGTTCTTACCCTGTGTTAAAGACCTCTATACCATGGGAGTAATTTGTCCCGTTCCAAAACTGGAACAGGGGTTTTACTCAAATCTTTTTGTGGTTCCCAAAAAAGAGGGGACTTTCAAACCAATTTTAGATCTCAAGTGTCTAAACAAATTCCTCAGAGTACCATCATTCAAGATGGAGACTATACGAACAATTTTACCAATGATCCAAGAGGGTCAATATATGACTACCGTGGACTTGAAGGATGCATACCTTCATATTCCTATTCACAAGGATCATCATCAGTTACTAAGGTTTGCCTTTCTGGACAAAGATTATCAGTTCGTGGCTTGTTCCTTCGGGTTGGCCACAGCTCCCAGAATCTTCTTAAAGGTTCTAGGGTCAATTCTGGTGGTTCTCAAACCGCGGGGCATGGCAGTGACTCCTTATCTGGACGATATTTTGATTCAGGCGTCAACTTATCACCTGACAAAAACTCACACGGATACAGTGTTGTCGTTTCTGAGAACTCACGGTTGGAAGGTGAACATAGAAAAGAGTTTGTTAGTTCCACGGACAAGGGTTTTCTTCTTGGGAACTCTGATAGACTTGGTAAACATGAAAGTATTTCTGATGGAGGTCAGAAAATCAAAGATTCCAAATACTTGCCGAGCACTTCAGTATTCCTCGGCCATCAGTGGCTCAGTTTTGGAGGTCATTGTATTAATGGTAGCGGCAATGGACATCATTCTGTTTGCTCGCTTTCATCTCAGACCACTGCAGCTGTGCATGCTCGGACAGTGGAATGGGGACTATGTGAATCTCTCTCCTCAGATAAATCTGGATCAAGAGACCAGAGACTCTCTTCTTTGGTGTTTGTTGCCGGATCATCTGTCCCAGGGGACGTGTTTCCGCAGACCCTCATGGGTGATAGTGACAACGGACGTCAGCCTTCTGGGCTGGGGTGCGGTCTGGAATTCCCTGAAGGCTCAGGATGTTTGGACTCAGGTGAAGTCTCTACTAACAATCAATATTCTGGGACTGAGAGCAATATTCAATGTGCTTCAGGCGTGGCCTCCGTTGGCTTCGGCCAAATTCATAAGATTCCAGTCGGACAATATCACGACTGTGGCATATATCAATCATCATGGGGGAACAAGGAGTTCTTTAGCGATGATAGAAGTTTTAAAGATAATCCGTTGGGCGGAGGCCCAATCTTGTTCTCTATCGGCAATTTACATCCCAGGGGTAGAGAACTGGGAAGCGGATTTTCTAAGTCACTAGACTTCTCATCCGGGGGAGTGGGAACTCCATCCGGAGGTGTTTGTCTCATTGATTCGACAATGGGGCAGACCGGAATTAGATCTGATGGCATCTCGTCAGAATGCCAAGTTTCCACGTTACGGATCCAGGTCGAGGGATCCTCAGGCCGAACTGATAGATGCCCTGGTAGTGCCTTGGTTGTTCAGCCTAGCTTAGGTGTTTCCACCGTTACCTCTTCTTCCACGTGTAATTGCTCGGATCAGACAGGAGAGAGCTTCAGTAATACTGATGGCGCCTGCGTGACCACGCAGGACTTGGTATGCGGACCTAGTGGACATGTCCTCTCCGCCACCACGGAAACTTCCTTTGAGACAGGACTTTCTCATTCAAGGACCTTTCCAATATCCAAATCTAAATTCTCTGCAGTTGACTGCTTGGAGATTGAACACTTGATTTTATCTAAGCAGGGATTCTCTTATTCGGTCATCGATACTTTGATACAGGCTTGTAAGCCTGTCTCTAGAAAAATCTATCATAAGATATGGCGTACATATCTTTATTGGTGTGAATCCAAGAGTTACTCATGGAGTAACGTCAGGATTCTGTCCTTTCTCCAAGAAGGTTTGGAGAAAGGGTTATCAGCAAGTTCCTAAAAAGGGACAGATTTCTGCTTTATCAATTTTGTTTCACAAACGTTTGGCAGATGTGCCAGATGTTTAGGTTTTTTTGTCAGGCTTTAACCAGAATTAAGCCTGTATTTAGAATGATTACTCCTCCCTGGAGTTTGAATTTAGTTCTTCAAGGGGTTCCGTTTGAACCTATGCATTCCATAGATATTAAGTTGTTATCTTGGAAAGTTCTGTTTTTGGTTGCCATTTCTTCGGCTCAAAGAGTTTCTGAGCTTTCAGCTTTACAATGTGATTCGCCTTATCTCATAATTCATTCTGATAAGGTGGTTTTGCGTATCAAACCTGGATTTCTTCCTAAGGTTGTTTCGAATAAGAATATTAATCAGGAAATTGTTGTTCCTTCCTTGTGTACTAATCATTTTTCTAAGAAGGAGCGTCTGTTACATAACCTGGACGTGGTCTGTGCCTTGAAGTTTTACTTACAGGCGACTAAGGATTTCCGTTAATCATTATTCATTGTGTATTCTGGAAAGCGTAGGGGTCAGAAAGCTACGGCTACCTCTTTCTTTTTGGCTGCAGAGTATTATCCGCCTGGTTTATGAGACTGCTGGACAGCAGCCTCCTGAAAGAATTACGGCTCATTCTACTAGGGCTGTGGCTTCCACATGAGCCTTTAAAAACGATGCGTCTGTTGAACCGATTTGCAAGGTTGCGACTTGGTCGTCTCTTTATACTTTTTCTAAATTTTACAAATTTGATACTTTGCTTCTTCTGAGGCTGTTTTTTGGGAGAAAGGTTCTTCAAGCAGTGGTGCCTTCCTTTAGGTACCTGTCTTGTCCCTCCCTTTCATCCGTGTCCTATAGCCTTGGTATTGGTATCCCACAAGTAAGGATGAAACCCGTGGACTCATCATATCTTTGTAAAAGAAAAGGAAATTTATGCTTACCTGATAAATTTATTTCTTTTACGATATGACGAGTCCACAGCCCACCCTGTCAATTTTTAGACAGGTTATTGTTTTGTTAAACTTTTGTCACCTCTGCACCTTTGGCCTTTCCTTTCTCTTCCTTAACTTCGGTCGAATGACTGGGTTGGGAGGGAAGTGGAGGATCTATATATACAGCTCTGCTGTGGTGCTCTTTGCCACTTCCTGTTAGCAGGAGGTTAATATCCCACAAGTAAGGATGAAACCTGTGGACTCGTCATATCGTAAAAGAAATAAATTTATCAGGTAAGCATAAATTTCCTTTTCTTTATTGTTTTTTTCAAAGTGTCTCTGTAGTGTTAATTTTCTGACTAATGTATGTAAATCGATGAACAAATTAAATGGATTTGGTGCCTTCGTGGGGGCAAAGTTTAGTCCCTTTTTGATGATACTATCTGAAAATTTTTAGAGGATAGATTAAAGATTTTTACTTTATCAGTTGATGGCATTTCATTGTTTCTTTTTTTCTTTTGTAATCTGGCCTTGACCAGCTTTCCTCCTCGAACACCTCTTCTAGTTCTTTTCTTTTTTTGGTGTTGTAACTGTAGTTCCCTGGTTGCATCAACCGCTGGGGTCTTAAGTCTATCTGTGGGCGGAAGCTTGCTTTCCGTGGTATGTATGGTAAATCTATTGGGTATCCTTATTATGAACAAACTACAAAAATGTAGATGATAAAGTAAAAATCTTTAATCAATCCTCTAAAAAATTCTCGGATAGGGAGCTGTTATCAAAAAGGGACTAAACTTTGCCCCCACAAAGGGACCAAATACAAGTCTGGTGGGGTAGATACATAGATATTATGATTTGTAAAGGGGATAATTTATCTTTGTAGGATTTAGTAAAATACATCAATTCCAATGAAATGAACCTTAAATCTGTTGTTAGGGAATCTAACAATGGAGCAAAGACATTGATTAGGGCTACGGTAATGTGCTCCATCTTGTTCCACGGAGTGAACACGTCTGAAAGGCCTAAAGGTTTAATTTGACTTTTTAATGCCTTCTCGGTGGCCAGGAGTAATGTCCTGATCCTTTGTTTCCCGGGCACACTTATTACCAAGGGAGGTCTGGATGGCTTGAGATTCTACCACAGTGCTTTTATGAGCAAGTTTCGTTCATGGAGCAGTGTGAAGCTGTGGCCATCTTGGTGAGCCGCCTACCGGAAGTCATCCCGGAAAGGGGATAATTTATCTTTGGAGGATTTTGTGAAATACATCAATTTCAATGAAATTAACCTTAAATTTACCTTTAAAATGTCAGAAATGGAAATAGAATTTCTAGATTTGATCTTACGTCATGAAAATGAGAACATCTACATGAAACTATACAGTAAAAAAACTGATAGTAATGGATATCTCAGAGCGTATAGTGGGTATTACCAACCTTGGTTGCGCAATATCCCCTTTGGGCAATTTCAAAGGCTTGGTTGAAATTGCTCAAAGTTAGAGTATTTTGAACAGGAAGCCCATACCCTAAAAACAAAATTCATTGAAAAGAAATATCCACCACCAAAATTACTAACTAAAGCATATATAATAAGGTTAAAATGATGGACAGGGATAAACTTTTGAAAGGAATCAATAAGAAAAAGGAAGGTAATAGAACACATAATAAAATAGGATTCATTACGACTAATAATGAAGCCATTCCAGAAATCAAACAAATAATAAAAAAAAGCATTGGCCTAAACTAAAACAGGACCCATAAAAACTTCTTAGCACCAAGTAGTTTAAAACAAACAAAAGGTAAAGCAAATTGGTTAGAACAAAAGAGTGTAGGCTTCTTAAAATGCAACCATGTGAATTGTGAAGGTTGCATACATGCATATAATAAAAACAAACCGACAAAAGTAGTTTCCTCTAATGCTAATAACAAAACTTGCACAATAAATTCTCTCACTAACTGTAAAACCAAATATGCAGTCTACTTATTGGAATGTAGCTGTAAACTGCAGTATATTGGTAGTTTGAAAAGGCCTTATAAAGTCAGATTGTTAGATCTTATAAAAAATATTAAAAATGGGGAGAAAGGACACAGCTTGTCAAACCATTATAGGAAGTTACATGGACAAGATCCAGGGTGTCTTAGGGGCACAATTTTGGAATCTGTAGCCCCCCAAAATGGAGGTGACGTATGCTTAAATTAAAGCAAATGGAGACATTCTGGATCCATTATTTGAACCTTACAACCGGGAGGTTTAAATATTGATATTGCGGCCTTTTTATATATAATATATATATATATATATTGATAAGATATTAATAAAAAGGAAATGTATGCTTACCTGATAAATTAATTTCTTTTACGATATGCCGAGTCCACAGGTTTCATCCTTACTTGTGGGATATTATCCTCCTGCTAACAGGAAATGGCAAAGAGCACCACAGCAAAGCTGTCTATATAGCTCCTCCCTTGACTCCACCCCCAGTCATTCGACCGAAGGTATAGGAAGAAAAAGGAGAAACTAAAAGGTGCAGAGGTGACTGAAGTTTTAAACACAAAAATATAATCTGTCTTAAATTGACAGGGTGGGCCGTGGACTCGGCATATCGTACAATAAATTAATTTATCAGGTAAGCATAAATTTCCTTTTCTTTTACAAGATAGGCCGAGTCCACGGGTTTCATCCTTACTTGTGGGATACCAAAGCTTTAGGACACGGATGAAAGGGAGGGACAAGACAGGAACCTAAACGGAAGGCACCACTGCTTGAAGAACCTTTCTCCCAAAAATAGCCTCAGAAGAAACAAAAGTATCAAATTTGGAAAAAGTATGAAGGGAGGACCAAGTCACAGCCTTACAAATCTGTTCAACAGAAGCATCGTTTTTAAAAGCCCATGTGGAAGCCACCGCTCTAGTAGAATGAGCTGCAATTTTTTCAGGAGGCTGCTGTCCAGCAGTCTCATATGCCAAACGGATGATGCTTTTCAGCCAAAAAGAAAGAGAGGTAGCCGTAGCTTTTTGACCTCTACGCTTTCCAGAATAGACAACAAACAGAGAAGATGTTTGACGGAAATCCTTGGTTGCTTGCAAGTAAAACTTCAAGGCACGAACTACATCCAAGTTATGTAACAGACGCTCCTTCTTAGAAAAAGGGTTAGGACACAGAGAAGGAACAACAATCTCCTGATTAATATTCTTATTTGAAACAACCTTAGGAAGAAATCCAGGTTTAGTACGTAAAACTACCTTATCAGAATGGAATATAAGATAAGGCAAGTCGCATTGTAACGCAGATCTCTCAGAAACTCTTTGAGCAGAAGAGATAGCAACTAAAAACAGAACTTTCCAAGATAGAAATTTAATATCTATGGAATGCATGGGTTCAAACGGAACCCCTTGAAGAACATTTAGAACTAAATTCAAGCTCCATGGCGGAGCAACAGGTTTAAACACAGGCTTAAGGGGACATGACACCCACATTTTTTCTTCATGATTTAGAAAGAGAATGCAATTTTAAACATCTTTCTAATTTACTTATATTATCTCATTTGTTTTATTCTCTTGATATTCTTTGCTGAAAAGCATATCTAGATATGCTCAGTAGCTGCTGATTGGTTGCTGCACATAGAAGCCTCGAGTGATTGGCTCACCATGTGCATTGCTTTTTCTTCAACTAAGGATATCTAAAAAATGAAGCAAAATAAATAATAGAAGTAAATTGTAATGTTGTTTAAATTTCTATTCTCTATCTGAATCCAGAATGGTGTCAGATATGGGAAACATTTTCTTAAAAGTAGGAGGGGGAGAGAACGGAATGCCTGGTCTATCCCATTCCTTAGTAACAATGTCCGAAATTTATTTAGGGACTGGAAAAACATCAGTGTAAGTAGGAACCTCTAGATATTTATCCATCTTACACAATTTCTCTGGTGGAATGACAATAGGGTCACAATCATCCAGAGTCGCTAAAACCTCCCTGAGTAACAAGCAGAGGTGTTCAAGCTTAAACTTAAAGGCCGCCATATCTGAGTCTGTTTGAGGTAACATCTTTCCTGCATCAGAAAGTTCTCCCTCAGACAGAAAATCCCCCACCCCCAAATCAGAACACTGTGAGGGTACATCGGAGATGGCCAATAAAGCATCAGAGGGCTTAGCATTTACTCTAATACCGGACCTACTGCGCTTACCCTGCAAACCAGGCAGTTTAGATAATACCTCTGTAAGGGTAGTAGACATAACTGCAGCCATATCTTGCAGGGTGAAAGAATTAGACGCACTAGAAGTACTTGGCGTCGCTTGGGCGGGCGTTAAAGGTTGTGACACTTGGGGAGAAGTAGATGGCATAACCTGATTCTCTTCTGACTGAGAATCATCCTGAGACATACTTTTATCAGCTAAAATATGTTCTTTGCAATGTAAGGCCCTTTCAGTACATGAGGGACACATTTGAAGTGGGGGTTCCACAATGGCTTCTAAACACATAGAACATTGGCTTTCCTCAATGTCAGACATGTTAACACAGGCTAGTAATGACCACAAACAGGCTTGAAAACACTTTATTTTGTGAAAAAAAATAACAATCTGAAAAAACGGTACTGCGCCTTTAAGAGAAAAAAAAGCATACAATTTTTTCAAAACTGCTTTAAAACGATAAAATTATCAAAATTTTATGATAAATGCATCCCAAACTGTCAGTTAAGCTTGCCCCACAAGAAAAGGAATACTTAACCCTTAAGACAAAAAAAACGTTGCACTAAAAAACGTTATATTTAAACAAAAACACCCCCTGCACCTCGCCACAGCCCTGCTGTGGCGCCTACCTGCCCTCAGGGGTCTGCAAAATTGGATTAAAGCTTCGATTAGGCCCAAACTGTCCTGAAAGGCCCACCGGAGTTAGAGCTTGCTGCTTGCGAGGGAAAAACAACTGCGCAACTGATGCGCCAAAATAGGCCCCGTCCATCTCACTCGATGTCTCACAGCCTTAACTCTAACCGCACCAGAGCGGTTTAAAACCTAGCCATGTGGGTTCATATACCCATCTAAGTGAAGCCATATGTACCCTCCATAATAATAAAGTCAAAACGTTTGCCACCAAAAACGTTATCTTTAACTCCCCACATAGAAAACGTTTGCCCACAAACATCATATCATAAGTGTCAACCATTTTTTATAGCTCAATATATAGGTCCAGTAATACCCCTCTCTATATATTAGGATTACTGCTTACCCTATCCCTCATGGGGATACTGTCAGCCGTTTCTGAAATAACACAGTCTCTCCAGAAAAAAATGACTGAACATACCTCAATGCTTGTAGCATGAAAATCATTCCTCACACTGAAGTTTCTTAAGTACTCCTTAGCCATACTGTGGGAACTACTCTGGATCTTGGTAACAACTGCTAAGATCATCAGTTTCCAGGCAGAAGTCTTCATCCATCTGCTGCCTGGGAAAAAATAGTACTCACCGGTACCATTTAAAATAAAAAAGTCTTGCTTGAAGAAAATAAAAACTAACATTTTATCAGCTCTTTCACTTTACCCTTCCTATTACTTAGAGTAGGCAAAGAGAATGACTGGGGGGTGGAGTCAAGGGAGGAGCTATATAGATAGCTTTGCTGTGGTGCTCTTTGCCACTTCCTGTTAGCAGGAGGATAATATCCCACAAGTAAGGATGAAACCCGTGGACTCGGCATATCTTGTAAAAGAAATGTTAGGTATATATTTACCACCCATTTCTAATCTCTGTTATTCAGCTAATAAGGTATACCAAAGTGCCAACTATACGAAGGCTGGGTCTGGACCTAATGCAATATTGTCAAACGATTACAATAAACTATTTATTGAGTAGACAAATAAGTTAAAAACATGGATCCATGTATAAACAATCAAATTTATACAACAATAATAGCTAAATGAATAGTTAAAACAAATAGTTATGTAACGGATATAGCATTTGATAAAGGTCTCTTTGTGACCGAAACGCATCGACTGGTAAGCACAATTTCATTTTCTATTGATCTAAAAACAATCTACACCATCATATCTTTCTTTTACAGAAGGATCATCCAGGGATTATAACAAAATATTTGCCAAGAAGATAGAATTTTGGGTTGGAAAACGGCTAGCAAGTACTGACACTGCTATTCAGTATAAAACACTTGGAAAATCACCATAACTATTGCTGTTAGGATTCACAACACTTTAAGGATTATTGTTTTTTCTTAAAGAGACACACTACTTATTATAATTTATTGTTGGATTATTTTTTCTATTAAGTTTTCACTGTTAGACTATTTTTTGGACTATTATTTACATTTATATAAGTTACTATTGAAACACACCACAATGTTTTTGTAAATTTTTGGTTTTTCATTTTTCACAATCTTTGTTCTTAATTCACGTTTTTTGAAGAGCAACCTATTTTTTGACCATTAATATCTTTTGTACACTAATTTTTGCACACAACTTTTTTGATACACATTCTTTACATTGGCTTATTGCTGTCACAATATTTTTTACTTGACAATGCGTATGTGGTAAACACACAGTTAAAGGTCTTACTCAGAGCCTTACACATTACTCACTATTGGCAATATTTAGTATTGCATAGAATCGAGAACATTATTGGTTAGATAATATTATATAACTGACTAATATATTTCACCTATTATGTGTATGTGGTAAACACAAAGTTGAATTTTTGTTGTGAGCCTTATACTTAATTTGGAATTTTTTAGGAATATTTTTTAAAAGCATTGTTTGCACAATTTTAAATGCCATATCTGCTATTTAACTATTTGTTTTAACTATTCATTTAGCTATTATTGCTGTACAAATTTGTGTATGTGTATATGGTAAACACAAAGTTGAATTTCTGTTGTGAGCCTTATACTAAATTTGGAATTTTTTATGAATATTTTTAAGAGCAATGTTTGCACAATTTTAAATGCTATATCCGTTACATAACTATTTGTTTTAACTATTCATTTAGCTATTATTGTTGTATAAAATTGATTGTGTATACATGGATCCATGTTTTTAACTTATTTGTCTACTCAATAAATTGCTTATTGTAATCGTTTGACAATATTGCATTAGGTCCAGACCCAGCCTTCGTATAGTTGGCGCTTTGGTATACCTTATTAGTTTCATCTTTCCATTTTGACAACTAGGTGTCAAATTATCAAAGCCAGAGGTCTTATTTAGTAGGCGCTAGGTGTACTCCACTATTAATCTCTGTTATTCATTAGACCATCACACACACACTCTAAAATAGAGGCATAGAGTTATACACATGAGCTCCCAAATTTATGAGGTCTATATAGAAGGATAGGTTTTTATATTAAATTTATATGTATCTTATTATAGACACTTAAAGGGACATAATACTCACATGCTAAATCACTTGAAACTGATGCAGTATAACTGTAAAAAGATGACAGGAAAATGTCACCTGAGCATCTCTATGTAAAAAAGGAAGATATTTTACCTCACAATGTCCTCGGCTCAGCAGAGTAAGTTCTGTGTAAAAAGTTATACTCAACTGCTGCTCAGCTGCAGGTAAAAAAAATAGGAAGAAATGAACAGCAGCCAATCAGCATCAACAGTGCTGAGGTCATGAACTCTTTTACTGTGATCTCATGAGATTTGACTTAACTCTCATGAGATTTCATTGTAAACTTCCTTACACTGAATAGGGAAAAAAGATGAGTGCACGAAAGCTTGCTCCTTCCGCTTTCCTGGGACAGACATACTGATTTGCTGCTTAGAAGTCCTTTACAATGGGATGTGGCTACTGAGGAATTTTTGAGGTAAAATATCTTTATTTTTTACATAGAGATGTTCAGGTGATATTTTCTAGTCAGCATTTTACAGCTATACTGCATCACTATCAAGTGTTTAAACATTTGGGTATTATGGCCCTTTAATATAGTTTTCTAGAGTAGCTAAGTGTGATATATTTTATTTATGAATTTATGGTTTTACATATATATGTTTATATTTCCATAGATATTGGTTTGTTCCTTTTTATTTTAATTTTGCTTACTATGAAAACTTCCCTTCTACACAAGGTATTACGGTCATGGAATCATGATCAAAGTACTGCACCTGTGAATAGGTTCATAGTAACCAATCATGTGTGAATAGCCAGGGTACACATCCCCCGTAGTTTAAATAAATGTAGTTAGTTTATGCCAGGTTTACTTATAAGTCCTATCACTTCTGAGGAAGAAGAGTTTATTCTTTGAAACGCATTGTTTTACATGGTGGGACCCCTGGCTATTTCACGTTGTATTTTTATATACATTTTATGTCTGTTTCGCCCCATAAAGGTGTGATTTTATATTTCACCTTCTATGGTGCTTACTTGACTATGTATTTCATTTGTCTATGAACGAGTTATTAGACATTTTTGAACTCCTTGTACTCTTCTTGTACTTTTTTTGTGCACTACTGATATCTCATATTAGGATTGAGGTTAACGAATGTGAGTTAGATACCTGTGTCCCTTTGTGTTGTATTGCTAACCCAATAAACAGTATTACGCTATGTCCCGTTTCTAATATGTCTTTCATGTGAGATGCGGAGGACGTGGATTTATTAGGATGCCCCATTTCCAGTGACGTCATCAACACACGTGGACAGGATATCGGTTTCTCCCAAGTGTTTGGCATCATTGGATTATACCGACAGCATAACCACACACAGGAGACGCTGGAACTGAAATTTGCAACATCAATAGTTCACCTTCTCTAATTCTGTGCCTGACCTTACAGCATTAGATTAAGGTCTTGTCCGTAAGTAGGCTGACTCTACTTGTGGATCAAACTATCAAGTGACTTTTTTTTGTTTAGAGACTGAACTAGTATAGCGGTATATTTTATCCCATTTCACACACATACAGGGAGTGCAGAATTATTAGGCAAATGAGCATTTTGACCACATCATCCTCTTTATGCATGTTGTCTTACTCCAAGCTGTATAGGCTCGAAAGCCTACTACCAATTAAGCATATTAGGTGATGTGCATCTCTGTAATGAGAAGGGGTGTGGTCTAATGACATCAACACCCTATATCAGGTGTGCATAATTATTAGGCAACTTCCTTTCCTTTGGCAAAATGGGTCAAAAGAAGGACTTGACAGGCTCAGAAAAGTCAAAAATAGTGAGATATCTTGCAGAGGGATGCAGCACTCTTAAAATTGCAAAGCTTCTGAAGAGTGATCATCGAACAATCAAGCGTTTCATTCAAAATAGTCAACAGGGTCGCAAGAAGCGTGTGGAAAAACCAAGGCGCAAAATAACTGCCCATGAACTGAGAAAAGTCAAGCGTGCAGCTGCCAAGATGCCACTTGCCACCAGTTTGGCCATATTTCAGAGCTGCAACATCACTGGAGTGCCCAAAAGCACAAGGTGTGCAATACTCAGAGACATGGCCAAGGTAAGAAAGGCTGAAAGACGACCACCACTGAACAAGACACACAAGCTGAAACGTCAAGACTGGGCCAAGAAATATCTCAAGACTGATTTTTCTAAGGTTTTATGGACTGATGAAATGAGAGTGAGTCTTGATGGGCCAGATGGATGGGCCCGTGGCTGGATTGGTAAAGGGCAGAGAGCTCCAGTCCGACTCAGACGCCAGCAAGGTGGAGGTGGAGTACTGGTTTGGGCTGGTATCATCAAAGATGAGCTTGTGGGGCCTTTTCGGGTTGAGGATGGAGTCAAGCTCAACTCCCAGTCCTACTGCCAGTTTCTGGAAGACACCTTCTTCAAGCAGTGGTACAGGAAGAAGTCTGCATCCTTCAAGAAAAACATGATTTTCATGCAGGACAATGCTCTATCACACGCGTCCAAGTACTCCACAGCGTGGCTGGCAAGAAAGGGTATAAAAGAAGAAAATCTAATGACATGGCCTCCTTGTTCACCTGATCTGAACCCCATTGAGAACCTGTGGTCCATCATCAAATGTGAGATTTACAAGGAGGGGAAACAGTACACCTCTCTGAACAGTGTCTGGGAGGCTGTGGTTGCTGCTGCACGCAATGTTGATGGTGAACAGATCAAAACACTGACAGAATCCATGGATGGCAGGCTTTTCAGTGTCCTTGCAAAGAAAGGTGGCTATATTGGTCACTGATTTGTTTTTGTTTTGTTTTTGAATGTCAGAAATGTATATTTGTGAATGTTGAGATGTTATATTGGTTTCACTGGTAAAAATAAATAATTGAAATGGGTATATATTTGTTTTTTGTTAAGTTGCCTAATAATTATGCACAGTAATAGTCACCTGCACACACAGATATCCCCCTAAAATAGCTAAAACTAAAAACAAACTAAAAACTACTTCCAAAAATATTCAGCTTTGATATTAATGAGTTTTTTGGGTTCATTGAGAACATGGTTGTTGTTCAATAATAAAATTAATCCTCAAAAATACAACTTGCCTAATAATTCTGCACTCCCTGTATATATATATATATATATATATATATATATATATATATATATATATATATATATATATATATATATATATATATACTTCTGCTGTTACATGTTTTTGAGTGCTGTGTTAACCCCTCTTTTCACATTCATTTTTCTTGCAGAGACATAGGATAGGTTTGTGAGGGACCCTTTCCTGCTGCACGCTACATGTCGCATTTTTTGCACTGAAATATATTTGTCATTACTAGAGAAGCTATATATATATATATATATATATATATATATATATATATATATATATATATATATATATATATATATATATATATATATACACTGCTCAAAAAAATAAAGGGAACACTAAAATAACACATCCTAGATCTGAATGAATAAAATATTCTAATTAAATACTTTGTTCTTTACATAGTTGAATGTGCTGACAACAAAATCACACAAAAATTAAAAAATGGAAATCAAAATTTTCAACCCATGGAGGTCTGGATTTGGAGTCACACTCAAAATTAAAGTGGAAAAACACACTACAGGCAGATCCAACTTTGATGTAATGTCCTTAAAACAAGTCAAAATGAGGCTCAGTAGTGTGTGTGGCCTCCACGTGCCTGTATGACCTCCCTACAACGCCTGTGCATGCTCCTGATGAGGTGGCGGATGGTCTCCTGAGGGATCTCCTCCCAGACCTGGACTAAAGCATCCACCAACTCCTGGACAGTCTGTGGTGCAAAGTGAAGTTGGTGGATGGAGCGAGACATGATGTGTCAGATGTGCTCAATTGGATTCAGGTCTGGGGAACGGGAGGGCCAGTCCATAGCATCAATGCCTTCGTCTTGCAGGAACTGCTGACACACTCCAGCCACATGAGGTCTAGCATTGTCTTGCATTAGGAGGAACCCAGGGCCAACCGCACCAGCATATGGTCTCACAAGGGGTCTGAGGATCTCATCTTGATACCTAATGGCAGTCAGGCTACCTCTGGCGAGCACATGGAGGGCTGTTCGGCCCCTCAAAGAAATGCCACCCCACACCATTACTGACCCACTGCCAAACTGGCCATGCTGGAGGATGTTGCAGGCAGCAGAACATTCTCCACGGCGTCTCCAGACTGTCACGTCTGTCAAATGTGCTCAGTGTGCCCCTGCTTTCATCTGTGAAGAGCACAGGGCGCCAGTGGCGAATTTGCCAATCTTGGTGTTCTCTGGCAAATGTCAAACGTCCTGCACGGTGTTGGACTGTAAGCACAACCCCCACCTGTTGACGTTGGGTCCTCATACCACCCTCATGGAGTCTGTTTCTGACCGTTTGAGCAGACACATGCACATTTGTGGCCTGCTGGAGGTCATTTTGCAGGGCTCTGGCAGTGCTCCTCCTGTTCCTCCTTGCACAAAGGCGGAGGTAGCGGTCCTGCTGCTGGGTTGTTGCCCTCCTACGGCCTCCTCCACGTCTCCTGATGTACTGGCCTGTCTCCTGGTAGCGCCTCCATGCTCTGGACACTACGCTGACAGACACAGCAATCCTTCTTGCCACAGCTCGCACTGATGTGCCATCCTGGATGAGCTGCACTACCTGAGCCACTTGTGTGGGTTGTAGACTCCGTCTCATGCTACCACTAGAGTGCAAGCACCACCAGCTTCCAAAAGTGACCATAACATCAGCCAGAAAGCATAGGAACTGAGAAGTGGTCTGTGGTCACCACCTGCAGAACCACTCCTTTATTGGGGGTGTCTTGCTAATTGCCTATAATTTCCACCTGTTGTCTATCCCATTTGCACAACAGCATGTGAAATTGATTGTCACTCAGTGTTGATTCCTAAGTGGACAGTTTGATTTCACAGAAGTGTGATTGACTTGGAGATACATTGTGTTGTTTAAGTGTTCCCTTTATTTTTTTGAGCAGTGTATATATATATATATATATATAGCCACCCTAGGACCCTCACTGAGGGGGGGGGGGGGTTCTTGTAACCACCTCCAAAGTGGGTTCCTTTTCTTCGCTTTTTTCATACATATATGTATATGTATATATATATACGACAAACACATACATACACAGTTATCAGTGTATTTGCACTTTAAGCTTTTGATTGACAGTGCACATAAAGTGAACAATCAGAATTCAACCCAGGATCATTTAAAGTTTATTTAAAAAAAGCAGTATTTTATTTGGATGGTGATTGTATGAGTGTATACAGACAGACACATGTACAGACAGACATATGGAAAGTCATGTAAATAGATACATAGATGAACAGATAGAAAGATATAGAGACAGATAGAAAGACATACAGGTGGACTTGTGTAAAGCTCCTCATTATTGCTCTTTCTACGCTGGAAATAGCTGCTCTTACGGTTGGATAAACCATAGTGATGTGTGATTACTACTGAACTGTTCATTTCTTTTTACAAGGATGAATAAGTTAGCTGTTGTGTTTGTCATACTTTCTGGACTGACATCGGTTCTCGCTACCTCAGGTAAGTAAAGCTACTTGGAAATATCACGGGCACCTGCAATTTCTATACTTCCATGGGAGTTGGTAAAATAAAATAAAAATGTCTCTAAAAATAACAATATGAGAACAGATAAAGAAAGAAAAAAAGAAAATTTATGCTTACCTGATAAATGTATTTCTTTTTTGACACGATGAGTCCACGGATCATCATAATTACTAATGGGATATTCACCTCCTGGTCAACAAGAGGAGGCAAAGAGCACCACAGCAGAGCTGTTAAATAGCTCCTCCCACTCCAGTCATTCGACCGAAGTTAAGAAGAGAAAGGAAAAGCCAAGGTGCAGAGGTGTCTGAAGTTTACAATAACCCACAACCTGTCTTACAAGAACAGGGCAGGCCGTGGACTCATTGTGTCAAAAAAGAAATAAATTTATCAGGTAAGCATACATTTTCTTTTTTTATGACACGATGAGTCCACGGATCATCATAATTACTAATGGGATTCAATACCCAAGCTAGAGTACACAGATGATACGGGAGGGACAAGACAGGGAACCTAAACGGAAGGCACCACTGCTATGAAAAACCTATCTCCCAAAAACGGCCTCAGCCGAGGCAAAAGAAACAAATTTGTAAAACTTTGAAAAGTGTGAAGAGAGGACCAAGTTGCAGCCTTGCAAATCTGTTCCACAGAAGCTTCATGTTTGAATGCCCATGATGAAGCTACAGCCCTCGTAGATGAGCCGTAACCCTCTCAGGAGGCTGCTGTCCAGCAGTCTCATATTGTCCCTTACGTTTTCCTGAGAAAATCACAAAGAAGAAGACTGAAGAAAGTCCTTAGTCGCCTGTATGTAAAACTTTAAAGCACGGACCATGTCTAAATTGTGCAGAAGTTGTTCTTTCTGAGAAGAAGGATTAAGACACAAAGAGGGAACAACAATCTCCTGATTAATGTTCCGATCAGAAAAAACCTTAGGAAGAAATCCTAATTTAGTACGTAAAACTACCTTATCTGAATGGAAAATAAGGTAAGGAGATTGGTACTGTAATGCCGAGAGCTCTAACACTCTACGAGCCTAAGAAATAGCAACAAAAAATAAAACTTTCCAAGATAACTTAATATCTAAGGAATGCTCAGACGGTCCTTCCTCAACGGGAGTCTCCAAGGTGGCAGAGATGCTATCTCCACCAGATCCGCATACCAAATTCTGCGAGACCAGGCCGGTGCTATGAAGATCACAGAAGCCCTCCCCTGTTTGATTCGAGCAATTACCCGAGGAAGAAGAGCAAACGGAAGAAATAGGTATGTTAGACTGAAGGTCCAAGGGACTGCCAGAGCATCCATCAGTTCCGCCTGGGAGTCCCTGGACCTCGACCCGTATCTCAGGAGCTTGGCATTCTACTGGGATGTCATGAGAACCAAACCCGGCTGACCCCACTTGAGAATCAGATTGGAGAATACTTCCAGATGGAGATCCCACTCCCCCGGATGAAAGGTTTGCCTGCTCAGGAAATTCGCCTCCCAGTTATCCACCACAGGGATATGGATCGCCGATAGGCAACAAGAGTGAGCTTCCGCCCACTGGATTATTTTGGTTACCTCTGTCATCGCTAAGGAACTCCTCATTCCTCCCTGATGATTGAAGAAAGCCACTGAAGTTATGTTGTCCGACTGGAACCGGATAAACCGTAGAGAGGCTAACTGGAGCCAGGCCAGAAGGGCATTAAAGATTGCTCTCCAGTTCTAGAATGTCTATAGGAAGAACAGACTCTGACTGAGTCCAATCTCCCTGAACCTTTAGGGAACCCCAGACTGCTCCCCACCACAGAAGGCTGGCATCTGTTGTCACAATCACCCAATATGGTCTGCGAAAGCAGATTCCTTGGGAGAGATGATCTAAGACACCACCATTGAAGAGAGTCCCTTGTCTCCTGCTCCAGAGTTATTTGAGGAGACAAGTCTGCATAATCTCCGTTCCATTGCCTAAGCATGCTTAACTGCAGAGGTCTGAGATGGAAACGAGCAAAACGGGATGATGTCCATTGCCGCCACCATCAGTCCAATTAACTCCATGCACTGAGTCACTGACGGCCGAGGAGTGGACTGAAGGACTAGACAAGTATCAATAATCTTTGATTTCCTGACTTCTGTCAGAAAAATCTTCATAGATAGGGAATCTAATATAAATCCCAAGAAAGGTACCCTTGTATCTGGGACTAAGGAACTCCTAATCAGATAAACCTTCCACCCGTGAGATCGCAGGGAGGATAACACCATGTCCGTGTGAGATCTTGCTTGTTTAAATGATGGCGCCTGGACTAGGATGTCCTCCAAACGGTGCTACTGTAATGCCCCATAACCGAAGCACCACCAACAGCGATCCCAGAACCCTTGTGAAAATTCTGGGAGCTGTGGCAAGACCGAAGGGAAAAACCACGAACTGGTATGATTATCCAGAAGTGCCAACCTTAGGAACTTGTGATGATCCCTGTGAATGGGAACATACAGGAACGCGCCCTTTAAATCCACTGTTGTCCTAAATTGACGCTCTTGGATCAAGGGAGAATGGAACGAATAGTTTCCATTTAGGAGGACGGTACTCTGAGGCATTTGAAATCTAAAATTTGAAATGAAGGTTACCACTTTTTGTGGGAACCACGAACAGATAGGAATAAAATCTCAGACCCTGTTCCCATATCAGAACAGGAACCATCACCGAGAAGTGGACTGAAGTCCAATGTTGAAGAGGTCTCTTATGCAGTGCAAGAACTCCTTTCTTTTTGTCTGGTCTACAGATAATCTTGAGACCCGAACTACCCTCCTGCTCGTAGGAGGAATAGAAAAATTCCCTTGAATTTCTGAAGGAAATGAAAAATAAATCTTAATTAGAGGGGGGATGACCCTCACCTCCAGAAACATTAGACTATCTCCGTCAAACCTGGCCCAAAAAAAGGAATCGCCAAAGACTAGTCTTAGATGACGCATCCTCAAACCAAGATCTTAACCATTAAGATTTTCGAGCCGATATGGTAAGCCTGAAAGCTTAGCTTCCCACTAAATACTTGACGGGCACTAACTATTAGAAAGAAATTCTTATTCTGGAATTCCTCGAGAGGAATGCCTGGTCCGAATAGAATTAGACAATGTATGAACCCATATGCTGCCACATAAGGAAACTATATCAACCTATGTTGCCATCCTGAGCAACCCCCGTATATACAGGGAGTGCAGAATTATTAGGCAAGTTGTATTTTTGAGGATTAATTTTATTATTGAACAACAACCATGTTCTCAATGAACCCAAAAAACTAATTAATATCAAAGCTGAATAGTTTTGGAAGTAGTTTTTAGTTTGTTTTTAGTTATAGCTATTTTAGGGGGATATCTGTGTGTGCAGGTGACTATTACTGTGCATAATTATTAGGCAACTTAACAAAAAACAAATATATACCCATTTCAATTATTTATTTTTACCAGTGAAACCAATATAACATCTCAACATTCACAAATATACATTTCTGACATTCAAAAACAAAACAAAAACAAATCAGTGACCAATATAGCCACCTTTCTTTGCAAGGACACTGAAAAGCCTGCCATCCATGGATTCTGTCAGTGTTTTGATCTGTTCACCATCAACATTGCGTGCAGCAGCAACCACAGCCTCCCAGACACTGTTCAGAGAGGTGTACTGTTTTCCCTCCTTGTAAATCTCACATTTGATGATGGACCACAGGTTCTCAATGGGGTTCAGATCAGGTGAACAAGGAGGCCATGTCATTAGATTTTCTTCTTTTATACCCTTTCTTGCCAGCCACGCTGTGGAGTACTTGGACGCGTTTGATGGAGCATTGTCCTGCATGAAAATCATGTTTTTCTTGAAGGATGCAGACTTCTTCCTGTACCACTGCTTGAAGAAGGTGTCTTCCAGAAACTGGCAGTAGGACTGGGAGTTGAGCTTGACTCCATCCTCAACCCGAAAAGGCCCCACAAGCTCATCTTTGATGATACCAGCCCAAACCAGTACTCCACCTCCACCTTGCTGGCGTCTGAGTCGGACTGGAGCTCTCTGCCCTTTACCAATCCAGCCACGGGCCCATCCATCTGGCCCATCAAGACTCACTCTCATTTCATCAGTCCATAAAACCTTAGAAAAATCAGTCTTGAGATATTTCTTGGCCCAGTCTTGACGTTTCAGCTTGTGTGTCTTGTTCAGTGGTGGTCGTCTTTCAGCCTTTCTTACCTTGGCCATGTCTCTGAGTATTGCACACCTTGTGCTTTTGGGCACTCCAGTGATGTTGCAGCTCTGAAATATGGCCAAACTGGTGGCAAGTGGCATCTTGGCAGCTGCACGCTTGACTTTTCTCAGTTCATGGGCAGTTATTTTGCACCTTGGTTTTTCCACACGCTTCTTGCGACCCTGTTGACTATTTTGAATGAAACGCTTGATTGTTCGATGATCACGCTTCAGAAGCTTTGCAATTTTAAGAGTGCTGCATCCCTCTGCAAGATATCTCACTATTTTTGACTTTTCTGAGCCTGTCAAGTCCTTCTTTTGACCCATTTTGCCAAAGGAAAGGAAGTTGCCTAATAATTATGCACACCTGATATAGGGTGTTGATGTCATTAGACCACACCCCTTCTCATTACAGAGATGCACATCACCTAATATGCTTAATTGGTAGTAGGCTTTCAAGCCTATACAGCTTGGAGTAAGACAACATGCATAAAGAGGATGATGTGGTCAAAATACTCATTTGCCTAATAATTCTGCACTCCCTGTACATGGGCTCCTTAAAGGAACAACTATCCTCTACGGGAATAGAAGGTCTCCTGGCTAGTATGGAAATTATTCCACCTTGTGTACCGTCTGCCCAGACTCCTTAAGGAGTCCACTAAGGAAAACCCCTTCCATATAGGAAATGGAGAAAAAGGAGATACTCGTTCTCTCTTTAATAATGATCTCAAAATAACGTCGACCATGATGTTGTTCCAGAGTAGCTAAAACCTCCTTAAATAATAGACGGAGGTGTACTAGCTTAAACCTGAAAAATACCGCTTCAGTATCAGCAGGAGGAATTATACCATCAGAATTTAAAGACATATTCAGGTACTATTGAAGTATCCTCAAGCTTCTGGGAGAGGATCTCTGAGATAGCAACAACTGTGACATAAACGCCACTCACTGAATGTTTAGATTTCCTCTTGCGCTCTCCCTGCAGCATGGGAAAACCGACAACGCATCCTGGACCGCCTCGCCACTCACTGAAAGTACGGGAAGGAAGCGGTCTTGCAAGATAACTCCAGCAGGAGTCGTGGAGGAAGCTTAGTGCACTGGTTGAATGGACGCTAAGTTATCTGGGACACTTAAAGGGACACTGAACCCAATTTTTTTCTTTCGTGATTCAGATAGAACATGAAATTTTAAGCAACTTTCTAATTTACTGCTATTATCAAGTTTTCTTTATTCTCTTGGTATCTTTATTTGAAATGAAAGAATGTAAGTTTAGATGCCGGCCCATTTTTGGTGAACAACCTAGGTTATCCTTGCTGATTGGTGGATAAATTCATCCACCAATCAAAAAGTGCTGTCCAGAGGTCTGAACTAAGAAAAAAGCTTAGATGCGTTCTTTTTTAAATAAAGATAGCAAGAGAACGAAGAAAAATTGATAATAGGAGTAAATTAGAAAGTTGTTTAAAAATGCATGCTCTATCTGAATCATGAAAGAAAGTTTTTGGGTTCAGTGTCCCTTTAAGGAGAAGGCTGCAGAATATATTGAACATTGTCAGAATGCATTCAAAACAATGTTGGCTCTTAAAAAGAGGTTCACCTCTGAACTGTAAAATCCTATCAATACATGAGGAACAGACAGATTTGTTAATTAAAGCATAAAGTATATGAAACACCCTTATTCACATTTTTATCAAATAAAATTTGAACATCCTCACCAGAATTACTGTAACTTTAAATAAGAAAAGTAACTCTATTAACCTGTAATGGGACCTTTACCAACTGTAATCTCATAATTGTAAAGGAACCCCTGACTGCTTTAAAAATTGTATGCTACTGTGACTTTAATTGACGAAATAAACTTCTTTATTTTAGCAAAAATAATTCTTTAAATCCATAAGAAAAAACCCCAGATCTCCGCTAAGCATTGCTGAGGCATATGTCTGCTAACGGATGAGAGAGTACAAATAGTAGACATCCGTTTAAAAATGCCCTTTAAACACAGCAGAGAAGACCCACCAGCCCTCTCTGTTACAGCGGGCTTAGGGAAAAGAACATGACACGTAGATTAGCTCCGCCCATCGTGGGCGTAACAAGGTAAATCTCCCGCACGGCTAAAAATCTGTTTCAGACAGAGCCGTCGGGAGAAAAAAACAGCATGGTAACTTTAAGATTGGAACCTCCCAGTCGGCTAGCTAATGCCAAATGAGCCGTTAGGAACAAAGAGTAAACAACTATCCTTTTTTGTCAAAACCATACCAAGGCTCGTAGCGCAATAAAGATATACCTCCCGGTCGGCTAGCAATACAAAATAAGCCGTTGGGAGTAGGAAATTGCCCAGCATACATGATAAGACTAGCTGCGCAGCAAAAACAAACCTCCCAGTCGGCTAGCAATACAAAATAAGCTGTTGGGAGTAGGAAATTGCTGATAAAACTAGCTGCACAGCAAAGACAAACCTCCCGGTCGGCTAGCAATGCAAAATAAGCCGTTGGGAGTGGGAAATTGCTGATAAGACTAGCTGCGCAGCAAAAACAAACCTCACGGTCGGCTAGCATTACAAAATAAGCCGTTGGGAGTGGGAAATTGCTGATAAGACTAGCTGCCCAGCAAAAACAAACCTCCCGGTCGGCTAGCATTACAAAATAAGCCGTTGGGAGTGGGAAATTGCTGATAAGACTAGCTGCGCAGCAAAAACAAACCTCCCGGTCGGCTAGCATTACAAAATAAGCCGTTGGGAGTAGGAAATTGCTGATAAGACTAGCTGCGCAGCAAAGACAAACCTCCCTGTCGGCTGCTGAATTACAAATAAAGCCGTTGGGAGTTGCTATCCTGTCACAAGCATAAACATAAGAGCCACTTCTCCACGTCCCCAGTGCCTGCAGTCACTGCCCTATGACTTATCCTCTCCTAGGGATAATGTCATCTTGTCCCATCTTTTTGTATAAGTTAAAGTGACAAACTTTTCTGTGTGCAAACCCCAGAAAATAAGCATAAGAAAGTTAGCACTTACCTCAAAATTCTGCCCGGAAGTAGAGCAGCACACCAGGATTGCAAAGTACTGAGTATTCTTTCTCTCAGACTTTGACACAGGGCAGCATACAATCTATAGGAGGCGCAGTGAGAATTATGTCCCACAAGTTCCCATTGCTCTAAAGCCACCAAAAGCTCTACTGAAGAGACTGATATGGACTACGGCTACACCCTAGGACAAAGCAGCACAATCTTGCACTACTTTAAAAATAATAAACTCTTGATTGAAGAATCTTTTCTAACACCTCACTTTACCTCTTCCTATCACTAACGTAGACAAAGAGAATGGGAGGGAAGGGAGGAGCTATTTAACAGCTCTGCTGTGGTGCTCTTTGCCTCCTCCTGCTGACCAGGAGGTGAATATCCCATTAGTAATTATGATGATTCGTGGACTCATCGTGTCATAAAAAAGAAATATATTTATAGTTTTCATATTTATTTGAACTCTAAAACATAGATTAAATAAATTAGGTGACTTGGATTTTAACATCATTAAAGGGACAGTCTACTCCAGCATTGTTATTGTTTTAAAAGATAGATAATCCCTTGTTTACCCATTCCCTAGTTTTGCATAACTAGCACAGTTATATTTATATGTTTTACCTCTGTGATTATCTTGTATCTAAGCCTCAGCAGACTGCCCCTTTATTTGTTCTTTTGACAGACTTGCAGTTTAGCCAATCAGTGATGGCTCCCAGGTAACTTCACGTGCACGACCACGTGAACTAACACCCTCCAGTGGTGAAAAACCTGTTAAAATTCATTCTTAAGAGGCGGCCTTCAAGGTCTAAGAAATTAGCATATGAACCTCCTAAGTTAAGCTTTCAACTAAGAATACCAAGAGAACAAAGAAAAATTGGTGATAAATGTAAATTGGAAAATTGTTTAAAATTACATGCCCTGAATCTGAATCATGAAAGTTTTTTTGGACTAGACTGTCCCTTTAATATGATATTTCGAAGATCATGTGACCCAAAATTTGAAGAAAAAAGACCTTTATCCTTATGATACATGGTCTTAAAATGTTTGCTGATAAGGGGGGCGGAGTCTGGCCACGCTGGGACATGGCCGCTCAGTGAGGTTGCTCTGTGGGACCGGAGCTTTTATTGCAATTTTACATTCAGCTGGGGACAAAAGACAGACACCCAGTGGTGTCGGAATACCTGGGGAGCTGAACCGCCACGTTGGTGATCTTAAATATGCCCTTATCCGCCTACAAATACACGAAGCAAGTGAAACTCTAAACAGATAGCGGTCGCCATCTTGTTTTCTCTCCACGAGGCTTCAGCACTAAGCAGTTACAGCAGGATCAGGAGAAAAGGAAATGAAAACTCACAGCAAGCAGCTAGACCTGCCTATAAACAACACAATCTAAATGCTCAGCAGGAATGTGCACTGGGAATAAAATATTATGATTGATAACCACATTTATAAACTCAGAAGGCAGTGCTTCATTCCATTTTAGCAAGTTAATATATGAATAATTAATACTGCTTTTTCCCTGTGCAGTATAAATATATTTGGAACTTTTCTTTTTTGCAAATTTATTGCAAGGGCTCCATCTGGTGCTTCTAAATAGATATTACAGTGAGATACCTGCTTACTATTTACAATCCTAATAATGTCCTCCAGAAGGCAGACAAAGCAAGATAAACCTTTAAAACCACAAAATTCCACGCCTAAGTCAGTCTCAGACTTTTTTCACTCTCAAGATAGAGAAAGCACAAGCCAAGAATCAACACATTTAAAGCACACTGATAAATCTCCGCTACCAGGGGACACCATTGTGGACCCGCAGCAAGATCAATTATCACAAATACTAGCCAGGATGAACGATTTACCCTCTAAAACTGATATAGACTCTCTAAAAGATCTGATCAAGACAGAGATATCCGATCTTAAGAAAGATACATAAGTTGATCTAACTTAGTAATAATTTATGTTTAGTTAAGGCTTTTTGGAGCATTACCTCTTAGTTCCCCTTTATGATAGAAGAATCTCTGGTACCCAACCTCTGTTTCTACAATTTGTTTATGTATCCCTTTTTTCGCTTTGTCGAACCTTTCTTACCCTTTACTCTTTCTTCGTTCTATGATTGTCATTATGTGACAGATTATAGCAATTGGAACAATAATTCATATAATCAACCCACACTTAGTAAAATAAGAATCCTACACCCATCCATCCCTCTTTATGGCAGGTAAACAAAACAACCAAATTCGGATAATTTCTATTAATGCCAAAGGCCTAAACTCTACCTTCAAGAGAAATTCAGCCCTCTCTGATTTTAAACAACACAAAAGTGATATAGTTATGCTCCAAGAGACGCATTTTAAAAGGGCAAGGGAACCACAAACTTATAAATTTAAATTTGGCCAATGCTTTTACTCTTCCAATATAACTAAGACAAATGGGGTTGGGATTTTGATTAAAAATAATATTCCCTTTCAGGAAATTTCGACACACAAAGACAAGAAGGGAAGATTCCTAGCAGTCACAGGTAAACTGTATGGTAAGCTTGTAACATTAGTTTGTATATACGCTCCAAACTCACAACAACACCACTACTTCAAAACAATAACAGATTGCTTGACATCACAAAGGGAGCCTTGATTATAGGAGGTGACCTCAATGTCCCACTTGAGCCCCACATTGACTGCTCTACACACTCATTGTCTATACCATCCAAACGAATCAATGCAATAAAACAGAATATGAGAGACTTGGCAATACACGACGTGTGGAGAACACTTAACCCACTAACAAAAGACTATACATTTTATTCTGCACCACACAAGTTATACTCTAGGATTGACTATTTGTTTATGGACGTCACCAGTAAACAACCAAATTCGGATAATTTCTATTAATGCCAAAGGCCTAAACTCTCCCTTCAAGAGAAATTCAGCCCTCTCTGATTTTAAACAACACAAAAGTGATATAGTTATGCTCCAAGAGACACATTTTAAAAGGGCAAGGGAACCACAAACTTATAAATTTAAATTTGGCCAATGCTTTTACTCTTCCAATATAACTAAGACAAATGGGGTTGGGATTTTGATTAAAAATAATATTCCCTTTCAGGAAATTTCGACACACAAAGACAAGAAGGGAAGATTCCTAGCAGTCACAGGTAAACTGTATGGTAAGCTTGTAACATTAGTTTGTATATACGCTCCAAACTCACAACAACACCACAACTTCAAAACAATAACAGATTGCTTGACATCACAAAGGGAGCCTTGATTATAGGAGGTGACCTCAATGTCCCACTTGAGCCCCACATTGACTGCTCTACACACTCATTGTCTATACCATCCAAACGAATCACTGCAATAAAACAGAATATGAGAGACTTGGCAATACACGACGTGTGGAGAACACTTAACCCACTAACAAAAGACTATACATTTTATTCTGCACCACACAAGTTATACTCTAGGATTGACTATTTGTTTATGGACGTCACCAGTTTCTCAAACATAATTCAAAGCAAGATCCTAACATGCACATGGTCAGATCATTCCTTTATGAGTTGCAGCCTACACTGGCCTAACACCTTCAAAACAGCATTTAACTGGAAATTTGACCCCTCTCTATTAGAAGACCCATTAATAGCCGAAAAATTGGGGAAATCCTTAGCTGAATATTTTGAACTCAACTCATCACCATAAATGGACGATAGAGTCGTGTGGGAGGCACATAAGTGTCAGTAGAGGTGAATGTATTAGCCATAAAAGCTTTCAAATTAAGCAACAAAGAGCTAGATTAGAAGAAACACTAAAGCAAATAGCTACCTTAGAATCTCAACACAAACAAAGCCCAGAGGATGAACTTATCTATACTTAACTCTGTAATAAAAGACAAGAAATGAACTCCCAACTTCTCCACAGATATAAGCAAAAGGCTCTCCGCCTTAGACAAATTTATTTTGATAGCGACAATAAGAGTGGCAGATTTTTAGCTAGGAAACTACGTAGACGAACAAATAGATCTTTTGTCATATCAATTAAAAATATGAAAGGTATTACATGCTCCAACACCACTTCTATAGCTAACGCATTCAGGGAATACTTTGAAAGTCTATATAATTTGAAAGACTCTGATCCCATAGCTGCTAAGCATGATGATTCTTTTAGCTCCCATATCAAGAGATATCTAGATAACTTACAGATTCCCACCCTATCAAAAGAACAGCAGGAACAATTAGATAGACCAATTCAAATTGAGGAAGTAATTAATGTCATCAAACATTTACCTAATGGTAAAGCACCAGGCCCAGATGGATTCACCAACTTATACTATAAAAGCTTTCAATCCACAATTGACCCTCAGTCATGTAAATTGTATAATGTTATAAACGAAGATACTCCCTTTTTGCAACAATCCCTAGAGGCAACAATAGTACTATTACCCAAAGCTGGGAAACCTACAGACATGGTTATGAACTATAGACCAATTTCATTATTGAATACTGACTCAAAGATTTTTGCCAAGTTATTGGCAAATAGAATAAGTCATATTCTGCCCCACCTGATACATGGGGACCAAGTTGGCTTTGTTGTAAATAGGGAGGCAAAAGACAACACAATCCGATCCCTTAATCTAATTCAACACGCGCTTTCTTCTGATTCATAAATAGTACTCGTATCCACAGACGCAGAGAAAGCGTTTGATCGGGTAGATTGAACGTTCTTATACCAAACCTTGGAGAGATTCGGATTTGGCAAAGGCATTTTGG
Source organism: Bombina bombina (assembly GCF_027579735.1). Classification (NCBI taxonomy): domain Eukaryota; kingdom Metazoa; phylum Chordata; class Amphibia; order Anura; family Bombinatoridae; genus Bombina; species Bombina bombina. The sequence goes on along the minus strand of NC_069502.1, from coordinate 758,441,550 downwards.
GGAAGATCTTTGCATTAAATAACGACCCAAGTGCGCGTATCCTGATTAATGGAAATCTTTCTGCCCCCTTCTATATTAAAAACGGTACCAGACAGGGATGCCCCCTATCCCCCCTGTTATTTGCATGCGCCATAGAAATCTTACTAATAAAAATCAGGGAAAATAAAAACATCAGCTGGTTGAACCTTCAGAACCATACATATAAACTTTCGCTATTCGCGGATGACATACTGTTTACATTGACATCACCTAGCCAGTCAATCCCTGAACTAATGAAAGAACTTCACGATTTCAGAACCATATCCAATTTTCTAATTAATCAGTCAAAATCTGAAATCATGAACCTTAATCTATCTCAGGAAGAACTTTATCTTACAAAACAAATTTGTCCCTTTTGCTGGCAATCATCTTCTATTAAATATCTAGGGATTTTCTTGACCCATAAACAGACAGACTTACTAGCTCTTAACTATGACACTCTTAAAAAGAACATTGTAGCAGATTTAAGCTCTTGGAGATCTAAACACCTTAGCTGGTTGGGAAGAATTTTCCAGACTGTAACAATCCCCCTCCCACCTTCTTATATATCCTCCCTACAGAGAATAATTAACAATTATATTTGGGCTAGGAAACATCCCAGAATTAATAGAAAGTTAATGACTCTTCCTAAAGAGTCGGGAGGATTGGGAGTTCCAGACTTAGAGAAATATAGACAGGCGATCTAACTACAGCGGATGGTAGACTGGAACACTAATTATCTTGACAAAATTTGGGTGAGGATTGAACATCAGTTGCATCAGAGTCCTTATCTGGGTTCTTTGTGTTGGCTGGTTGATTCCGAGAGACAGTTAAGGACGGTTGGTAATTACATTACTGAGGAGACATATAAAATGTGCAATAGATTATTAGTAAAATACCCCTTGCTCTCCTCTGTACCCTCCCCATTAACTCCTCTGCTGGGAAACCTGGAGTTCTTCCCAGGAGTGGGAATAGCTCATTTAGATCCCCTGGACAGACGGAGCAATCTACCATTCTTTGTCTTATCAGAAGGAGGCAAAATGCACACAAGGCTGAAACTTCTAGAAGATGACTTACATATATTTAATAATTGTTTTTTTTATTTGCAAGCACACTCTTTTCTTCAGAGCCACAAAGGGAACAATAATTTGTTAAGAACCCCTACTAACTTTGAGAAATTGTGCATGACTACACAGCCACTTAGACACACTCTATCAATCATATATCACATGTTACAACAGGTGCCACTAGGCCTAGAACACCATTATATTAAAAAATGGGAATCGGAACTGAATCTTAGCATTACCCCAAAAGAGAAGCACATGATATTTAAAAGGACAATGAAAGCTTCTACGTCTGCTAGGATATTAGAAATTAATTTTAAAATACTACATCATTGGTATTATACTCCTAAACGTTTAAAGACCCTATACCCCCAAAGATCGGATCTGTGCTGGCATTGTGAAAGAGATATAGGCAATATGGGACATATATGGTGGCAATGCCCGAACATTTTTCCTTTTTGGAGAGATGTTATAAGTCATACAGAAAAGATGTTGTGAATCAATATTCCGTAAGATCCGCTGGTCTGGCTTCTAAATAAACCTCCCAGGCGACTATTGGCAACACATTTGGCCATACTTCAAATTGCATCCAATAGCGCAAAGACCCTAATTGCACAACTTTGGAAACAATCTAAAATCCCAAACATTGCACATTGGATTGACACTATGCATAGGACTATTCAATTAGAGGAATACCACTACATGAAATCATCACGCACAGACTTCTTTCATGAGATTCTCTTTATTTGGGAAGATTATATATATAACAAATATGGTAAATGAACAGATATCAAAGCTTGAATATCTGTGATTGGATGGGTGACTGGATAACATGAAGCCCGGGATTCACAAATTAGATGACAATTCTTCTTTTTTCTTCTTCTTTCTTTTCCTCTTTTCCTTTTTTCAATTCTCTTTTCTGTAAAATTAAAAATCAGAAAAGGTTATGGTTTTAGTCAATGGTCGTGTTTCTTTTTACCGTTTTATGTTGTAATTTTGCTTACTTGTGACATGATCTTGACCATGTACTGTGTTTAAGTGTATGATCTGTTTTACCTCAATAAAAATATTAAAAAAAAAAAAAAATGTTTGCTGATAAAGAAATGTTTGCTGATAAAGTGACACAGTTTCAGCAACCTACCCTACCCTGTTATTACTCTCAACCTGGCCTATAAAAGGGTTCATCTGACTATATAGCATGTGGTCAATATAAAAATGGCAGATTATTATCTAACTTGAAAGAAGAGTTTCTACTCTTTTAACCAATTTCATAGGTGTATGAGAGTTGCAGTTTCATAGGTTACAGAGAGTCACAATAATATTTCAGCTTTAACTATAATATGTAATAATTCATAGCTAGCAGCTAATAAGGGAAATTGTACAAAAAGCTGCACAGGCATCAGGGTTTAATAACATAAGGTATTTACACTTCTATATTAAACCTTCCCCAAGCCTAAAATCCTTTAAGAGATCCCTCTCTGCATATCTCAAAACAGAATGCACCTGTCATGGTTGATTATATATTTCCTACCTGTTCTATGTTAAATTTTGCATATGTTATGTATTAATATTGTTTTTGTATTTTATTGTACCCTATTGTATCAATGCAATGTTTTGTGGACCCAGGACATACTTGAAAACGACAGAAATCTCAATGTATCCTTCCTAGTAAAATATTTTATAAATAAAAAAATACTAACATCAAACTTACAATATAATACAATAAAAAAGCCCTATGTTACCCCTTGATAAAGGACAGATTGCTAAAAAGTTGAAATAATGATTAGCATTTTTAATTGATTCATAATGGCCTGTTTTAACATCATATATTTTACTATACATCCTACGTGTTGTTTTATAGTCCCACTGCATGTTACAAAGGGGGATAACCCAGTATCCCAGCATTCCATCTAACAATCTGTTTTATCTACAGATCAAACTGAAGGTAATGATGTTGATCAAGATGTCCTTTCCTTTGTAAAAACATACAACCATTTAAAGGACAGTGGAATGCTGTACCTGATCTTGGCTATTGGAGTACTTGTGTTCATCATTTTAATAGTAGGAAATGTTTGTGGAGTCTATGCTTGGTAAGTTAACTTTATAATTGACCCAGATAGACAGATAGAAAATCACTACATGTGAACTATAATGCACTCATAGACTGAAATCTTTCTCTGCAGCTGCCATTATCCTAAACTAAAGAGGGATATGGAATATATTATGTTGTCAATGGAAGAGGGGTTTCCAAGCAACAAAGAATACCAATCAAGCTCTGAGGAAGACAGCTCCTCGTGCTCCGAAACAGCGTCATCTGGAGAAGACTCAATACCACAGTCCTCATATTCTTCAGAAGAGTCCGAAGCTGAAGCAAGACAAGTTCAATCAACATCTAGTTCCTAGTTCTTGGCTGTACCATCTTGTCATATCATTGGGATTCTTTTTTTACATCTCTACCCTTAACACCTGGAGTAATGTAGAATAAAGATTTTATAAAACTTGTTTTATAAAATTAAGATGTGTGGTTTTTGGGGTATTTTAAAAAAACTTTTACTTGAACAAGCAAGTGTAATGTTTTAATCATAACAAGTAACACAAAACAAATCAATCACAGAAGATAAAAATTAACAAACTAACCCTTTTAGTTACTGGCCGATTTAAAAATGTACTTATTAAATTCCATGATTTAATCTAGACTCTTCTCAGATTGAGCGATAATTCCACATTTAGACAAACCTCAATATACATCAGCAGGGCCGGCCTTAGGGGGAGACAGCCGGTGCGGCCGCCTAGGGCCCCATGCTGGTGCCAACTGAACACACTTTAAACTTTTATTTTTTATTATGTTTAATAAACATTGTTTGTATTGAATGTATATTATGTGTTTGACTTTTAAGAACATATACATTATTTCTCATTGGCTATTACCAATTCCAAATATGCCAATTAAGTTTTACTATGTAACAGCGGGCTTGCGGCCGATCATGCACACTGTCACACACTATCTGCTGGTGACTCGTGACTGACAATTGCTACAGCACACTACACTGATGGCGCTGCCGCATGCTGTCACATGTCCATGTAAAACAGACTGTCAGATGCAGGGTAGACAACACAAGAGCAGTCAGCAGGTGAGCTGGTTAGAGTGACCGACAGTGGACTTTTTTGATAGACTGGGGGCCGCCCAGTGTTACACCTTTGCGGCGGTGTATGGGGACATAATGACACTGCCATGTCACGCGCCGGCGCCTCAGACTCACACACACTCCTCTTGGTCATGGTGGGGTAGGTGGGAAAACACCACTGACTCAGGCTGCAGCAGAGAGATAGAGAAAGACACGGATGGTCGGTGCTGGTGTTGTGCAGCAGTACAGCACTCAGAGAGCAGTGAGTGAAGTGAATCTGCTAACTGACTAGTAGTCTGAGAACTTATAGTAAAGTCTACAGAGCAGCAGGTGAGTAGTTTGTCGTGTGTTTGGTTAAAAAAATGATAGCAATGCTGCTGGGCCTGGCTCAGTAATTCCTAATCAGATTATCAGAAATTCTTATGAGTCACTCACATACTGTAACTGATATATGCTTTCAAAGAGGGAGCAGAGCAACAGTGTCTGTAAATTGCATGCTCTATCTGAACCATGAAAGTTTAATTTGGACTTTCATGTCCCACTAAAGGGACTTTAAAATTATGGTAAATCCTAGCGTTTGCGAAACACTAGGATTTACCAGTGGAACAAATAAAGGGGACTTTCAGTCATGAAGTATAAAATACTTCATGCTGAAAGTTAATTTATTTGTTTGAAGTGTTCGCCGCACTGAGCTGCTCAGGCAGCCCGCGACAGAACGCTATTTTGCTGTGAGGTGACTCTTAGCAAATAGCCGTGCGGTCCAAATGGCGCCAAGCCGGATAGCCCACACGGCTATTGGCTAAGAGGTGGAAATGTCACCTCTAAGCAAAATAGCGTTCTGCCGTGGGCTGCCTGAGAGGCTCAGTGCAGCTAAAGCTTCAAACAAATAAAGGAACTTTCAGCATGAAGTATTTTATACTTCATGACTTAAAGTCCCCTTTATTTGTTCCAATGGTAAATCCTAGCTTTTCACAAACGCTAGGATTCACCATCACTTTAAACACTAAATTAATGCTAGATAGAATGATGCATTCAAAGAAATGATTAGTCTGACAATAACATGTAGATGAATTTTTTAAAGTTTAATTAGCTGTTGAAATATTGACAAAATACGTGTAAAGTTTTGGCGTCTATAAAACAATGGGATCTGCCATGTTGTAATTTAGGTTACCTTCTCTGCTGTATCCAATTAGGGACAGTTATAAAAAGGTCACTAGAGTGTGCAGCCAATAGCTGTGTGGAACATGACAGTGTTCTGTACTTCCATTCCTAACAGGAACTGAAAAGCACACAATTTCAGAGTGGAGTTACAGGAAAAGGGGACAAAATAAATAATAAAAGTATATTGCAAAGTTTTTTTTTATATCTCAAAGTGTTTAATATTCTTTTAAGCACTAAAGTTGCCAAGAGTTGTAAAGAGATACGCTATTCCTTGGCTGATATGTTGTCTTATTTACTGTCCTTCACTGTTATCCTGATAATCCAGTATTTGTTATGCATGACAGCTGGTAACCATGGTTAACATTTGTCACCTGGCTAAAAAAATATATGGCTTTATTATTTGAGTAGGGCAATAAAATAGCCTATGTATTTCTGCATTATGTTTAGGCCTCTGAAATCCCTTGCTTGAATTATAATGAGCCCCTCTGTGGTAATATGTGTATATAAACATATAACACATATATATGTATATAAGCATATACATACATACATATATATATATATATATATATATATATATATATATATATATATATATATATATATATATATATATATATATATATATATATATATATATATATACAGGGAACACAGTTCCCATAGACCGCAATCTAAAGGCACTTTACAGTACTGTTTTTATTTCTAACACCCCACACCCGTCAACTTTATCCCCCCAAAACTGCCTAGTGCAGTTGTTTTTTTATTTACTAAAAAAAGCTATAATACCCTCTATTTTGAAGGCATTTGGGGCATTTTTATAAATGTAACCAGAGATCTGATCACTTGTAATGGTTGGTTATTATCTATCTCACGCCCACAAAACATTTTGAATCAGTCCAATTAGATAGAATATTATTTGTCATGTGAGGTACATAATTTTTTTATATATATATATATATATATATATATATATGTTATTTGATGATGGACATAAATAAGAAAATACAAAAATTTCTTCTTAATGTACACTCACAGTGGTTACCTTATAAATGACAATCAGCATAAACCACAGTGAGTGCACATTAAGAAGAACAAGAAAGCTGCAAAATGTTTTGTTTTCAGAATGATTGTCTATAGGTTGTTTGTTACATTAAAGTTGATTTAAAAAAAAAAAGCTTTGAGTGTAGGTCACATGTTTCCTGTCTAGAGTCAGTGGAGGTTACATGTTTCCTGTCTAGAGTGGAGCTCCAGTCTGCAGCTAGACTACTTTGCTGAGTCTCAGTGTCCCAGGCTTCTTGCGTTCATAATTTCATTGCGCTTCCTATTGCTAGCTGTCTTGGCTGTTCTCTTCTTGCTGACTAACAGCGACAGCAGTTACTATGACGACCGCCGGGGAACGCGAATATCAGTTTGTCATATTTGGGGCTTCGGGGTTTACTGGGCAGTTTGTGGTAGAGGAAGTATCTCGAGCTGCTGATGGGGATGAATTCAGGGGTCCTGGTCTCCGCTGGGCAGTGGCGGGGAGGAACAAGGAAAAACTGGAGGAAGTGCTGCAGAGAGCCGCAGACAGGCTGGGTAAGGATCTCACAAGTTCACAGATATTGCAGAGAAAAGAAACCGGGTTTTAATTAACTGTCAGACTGAGAAATATGATGCATTATAGTTCTTTCTTTTAGTCAAGGGGTTAAAATAGACCTTGTATGGTTGCAGAACATGCAATTTGATTAGCGTCAACACCACTATTTCATTTTCATATACATTTTAATATGAGGAGGGAATAATATGATGTGCTTTGAGTAACCTGAGTGCTTATTCATGGGACCATTTATTCAGGTGATCAGTAATGGGTGTAACTTTTAATGCAACCACTCTAATTGTGAACAATCTTTTTCTTCTTTTTAAATGATTGATTATTATAGGATTAATTTGTGTAAAAGATTAAAAAAAAAAAATAATTCTTTAGCTGTGCACAATTATTTATAGCAGAACTTTTTCTTGAATATTAATCACCAACATGTTTAAAATGTAAATTTAAATAAATAAACCCACATTACAACAAGCAGGAAATTATTTTGTGTATTAAAGAGACATTGAACTCATGGGTACAAATATAGTAGCATTGTTACTACTAACCATGCTATTTTTTCCTCCTCTGACTGCTACCTTTTTAAAGTCATTCCTTTTTTTTTTTTTTTTTTTTTTTTTAACCCCTTACAATTATCAGTATTGAAGCTCTGCATCTTCTGGCTGGGTGCCACTATCTTGGATTGTGTATTTGTTTTGTAACTTTTAAAGTGAATGTAAACTTTAATGAATTAAAAGCCAGTATCAAATAATACTTTTAAAAACAGATGCACTTTAATTTATTAAAGTTCACAATGATGCTTATTTTTTAAAATACTTTTGCGTTATGGTAGACATAGCGCTGATCCTCAGCCCGCATCTCCTGCTTTCATTAGCATATAGATGACAAATCCGGGCTCCTCCAATCATTGCGGTGTCCCACAAGCTGGACACCAAAGGGGGCACACAACGATTGACGCAAGCTCGGTTAGTCATTGTTCTGCTAACTACAGCAGGAGGAGTATGTTTACCAAAACACAAAGGTCAATGCAAAAAATAAGCATCTTTTTAAACTTTAATGAATTAAATTGCCCCTGTTTTTAAGATTATTATTTGATACTGGCATTTAATTCATTAACGTTTATATTCACTTTAAACAGTGAAAAATAGTGCAACAATGTAACAATTCCTTTCTCTATTATGTGAGAGTGCAAGTAACAAGATGGAGGTGCCAAGTATGAAATATAGAGCTTTAGTAGATGGATTCTGTAATTAGTTAAAATAAGAGAATGGTTTTAAACATGGTACAGGAGGAAATACATAAGTATAGTAAGCAGTAACCATCCTACTGTAGTTGTACTCTGCTGTTTAATGTCCCTTTAATCATCTTTGGTGGGCAGTGGAAAGGTCTTACACTAACAGACACAAAGGGTAGGATTCTCCGGCTGAGTCACGCTCTCCAAACTGTGGCGTTCTTCCATATAGACACACATGCGGTGGGAGTGTCGGTCAGGTGCTTAGGGAATAGCCCCAGTATAGGCTCAATCCAAATGTGACATCACACAATCCAGACACTGAAGAAACTCCAACCAAACATTCAAAGCAAAATCAGTTCATCTTTATTCAAAGATAAAAACACACAGGGACACAACAGTATCCAGTAACAAGGGGATAGGAGGACCATAACCCACCTGTATCATATGTGTTTCGTGCCTCCCAGGCACTTGTTTACTGAATCAGATCACATCAGTGAATAAGTGCCTGGGAGGCACGAAACACGTATGATACAGGTGGGCTATGGTGGTCCTATCCCCTTGTTACTGAATACTGTTGTGTCCCTGTGTGTTTTTATCTTTGAATAAAGATGAACTGATTTTGCTTTGAATGTTTGGTCGGAGTTACTTCAGTGCTGGGATTGTGTGATGTCTCAAGGTCTTACACTAGTCAGGTTATTTCCATGGTATTGGTAAGTAGTAAATAGCTTTACTATGAGACATGTTGCTGTGGGCCCTATGATCTAAAGCTCTCTGCTCTGTTAGATTAGCTTAGAAGCCTCATCAGTACTGTGAGGTCGCTCAAATTCAGAAAGGCAAATTTTAGCTTTAGTGCTGTTTGTCTTACTATGCAGGGTTCTGGATAAGAACACCACCTACATTGCAATTTAATGCTCAATAAAAAAAAAGATTTTGTGTGATTTTTCTCCCCACTCAGACAAGTTTTTTGATCATCAAGCTCAAACTGACAAAAGGGCCTTATGATCAAAAACTTGCCGTCATGAAAAGAAATCACTTGGTGTCACAGAACTTCAAAGACCATAAGTGGGTGCCATAATACCGTTTAATGGGATGGGAGCAAAATGCATATGCATAAAAATGTGCTCCGAGAGAACAGAACCATGCTGCCACGCATCTCCTTTTAGTAGGGTCTCATTTTGTGAAGGATGAAAGAAAAAATGATTACTCCCTTTTATTCCCCTTTTGCCACACACAAAGGAATTTTAATCACTGAAAGTTTACCTTTAAAGATGAGCTTGCTTCCTTTCTCTATATAGGGCTTATGTATTATAAGTTTATATAGAATATGTGTTTAATAAATAGACTAAAAACTAACTATTCCATAAGTCTATATGGGTATATATATATATATATATATATATATATATATATATATATATATATATATATATATATATATATATATATATATATATATATATATATATATATATATATATATATATATATATATATATATATATATATATATATTCTAAATCAATAGAACTGAGTGGAAACAATTCCACTGCAGAGCCTCATTGGAAAATGTAGGGAGGTTCTTGAAGGGACGGTAAAGTAAAAATTAAACTTTTATTATTATTTAGATATAGCATTCAATAATAAACAGCTTTACAATTTCCATTTAATTTGCTTCGTTCTCTTGGAATCCTTTGTTTAAAAGCATACTTAGGTAGGCTTAGGAGCAATACTGCTTGAGAGCTAGCTGCTGATTGTTGGCTATATGCTGCCAGTAGTGCATTGCTACTCCTTCATTTTACTTTGACTTTAATATTCTTTTAAAGTCAACCCTGGTTTGTCAATGTACTTAACTGGTATAAAAGGTTGGTAAAGATTTCTTCTGTGTAGGGAAGGATTTGGTAATGCTGACAAATTTATTTTTGCATTCCACTTACAGATTCTCTGAGGTAATGTGGAATGATTTAGCAGATTTTAGATTGTGTGATATGAAGCTGATGCAATACGTACTTGTGTTTTTATTGCTCTAATTGTCACATGCTCTGTATTTAAATAAATATTGCTTAGTCTGTTTTTTCTTTTTTTTTAATACGTGGCAACCAGAGCCATAAATTCACAACAAATTAGCTGGAGTAGCTCGGATTAGAATATTTTTAATAACTGTTTTCTCTACATTTTATAAAATATATCATACAGTATATTTATTGAAGTCTGCTTTGCTTTGTAAAGACTATTTTAACATGTTTGTAATTCTGTACCAGTCACTATTTTTTATTTTTCTTGGCCTTTCTTAGCTAAGCCACAGCTGAAGACTGAGGTTGGCATTATAATCTGTGATGTAAACGACCCCCCTTCCCTGACAGAGATGTGTAAAAAGGCCTCTGTTGTTCTCGATTGTGTGGGACCAGTAAGTATTAAACAGCTGGGTGAAGGAAAGAACTATTTTTGTTGTTGTTGTTGTTGTTCTTTTGCAGCCTTATTAGATTAATATATAAATTGTTAAAGGGACAGTCTAGTCAAATTAAACTTTCACGATTCAGAGCATGCAATTTTAATCAAATTTCCAATTTACATTTATCATCAAATTTGCTTTGTTCTTTTGGTAATCTTTGTTGAAAGCTAAACCTAGGTAAGCTCAAAAGCTAATTTTGAAGCCCTTGAAGGCCACCTGTTGGTGCATTTTGACAGTTTTTCACAACTAGACAGCGCTAGTTCACTTGTGCCAATATAGCTTTGACTGGCAAAAATGCAAAGAACTGAAATTCGGGGTCAGTCTGCAGAAGCTTAGATACAAGTTAATCACAGGTAAAAAGTATATTAATATAACACTGGTGGTTATGCAAAACTGGAGAAAGGGTAATAAAGGGATTATCTATCTTTTTAAACAATAAAAAAATCTGGAGTAGACTGTCCCTTTAAACACTGTTGTAATTTCACCCTATAAAACTTTTTTAGTTTGTCAGACTGAAATGGGTTGATATTTTGTACCCAGCCTCTGTGCACATATAAATATGCTCAAAACTACAGTATTTGTTATGCACTTATCTGAATGTGCTAAAATAGCACTACCCCTCCAAATTGTACACCTTATGTCATTTATCGATAAAACACTCTGGCTTGCTCAAATTCTATATTGAATAGATATGGATAATGCTCAGAATATTAACGACTTACATATTGTTACCACACTCCATTATTTAGGGCTAGATTTATCAAAGCTGAGGCGTACAGGGGCGCATATACGCGCCTCTGTACACCTCAGCTCGCCTGTGGCGGGGCAAAATTACCCGCAGATAATCACCATTGCAGACGAGCGCAATCTTGCGCTTGCGTGCAATCCTGCGCACAGCCAATCACGCGGGGGCAAGAGCTGTCAATCTCCTAGGTCGGACTTGACCGTGGAGATTGAATTTCGCCAACTTAGAGGTGGCAAATAAGTTAGGAAAGCGACGGTCTGGGGTGACCGCTACTTGTTAAATTATGGCAAGCAAGTTCTTGTGTGAATTTACAGCCGTAGGGCTTTGATAAATCGAGCCCTTAGTGCTTACCATGAGAGAATTTTCCAAATTAAATTCACCAAATAAATATATGGTATTAATATATTCTCTTGGGCTGTTGGATTTTAATTTTAAAATGTAATGCTTTTTAACATTTGATTGAAAACTTAAACTCAGGCAAGTTGTGTTCTGGTTTTGGTTTTTTTTAGTTATTGACTTTACAATTTTTCTGTGTGTGTAGTCTTTCCTACTGGATACCGCCATCTTGGAGAGTAGGTATTTTTGCACCCTGTGACAGAATTGGTGCACATTTTTTCAGACCTGTGATGTTGCTGGCTGTTTGACAGCTGTATTGTGCACTTCTGGTTTGTGTGCATGATCCAGAGCAAGGGCCTAACATGTTTGCAGTGCTGCATTGCTCTACATTATTCCTGTGGCTTTTTATTATATATGTTATGTAATATTTACACTGTGTGTAAAAACTGCACATATGTAAAGTTCTTGCTCGGTATTATGTGTGCTAACCAGAAGTGCCCGATTCAGCTGTGAAAAAGCCATATCATTGATCTGTGAATGGTCAGCACTTCTATCACATGGCGCAGGAGTATTCAAGATGGAGGCGCTAAATATGAAAATGCAGAGCTTCAGCAACCAGTACCTTTTTAAAGGATTAACATTGGAAGAATAGCTCTGAAAAAAGCTGCAGTATGGCGAGTAGTAAACGTTGTAGTTGTGTCCAGCAGTTTTCCATTAGTGATGTCGCGAACTTAAAATTTTCCGTTCGCAAAAAGGTGAACGCAAACTTCCGCAAATGTTCGCAACCGGGCGAACTGCCATTGACTTCAATAGGCAGGCGAATTTTAAAACCCACAGGGACTCTTTCTGGCCACAATAGTGATGGAAAAGTTGTTTCAAGGGTACTAACACCTGGACTGTGGCATGCCGGAGGGGGATCCATGGCAAAACTCCCACGGAAAATTACATAGTTGATGCAGAGTCTGGTTTTAATCCATAAAGGGCATTATTAAAAGGCAGGCAACTGCAATTAGATTACACTAGCAGACTGATGTTTCACAGTCAAAAAAGTTTTTTTTTTTTAAATTTACACTACTGTTACACCAGATATGAGTGGTGGCACTGGGCAAGTGGGCCTGGCACACACGCTGGCAGGCAACTGCAATTAGATTACACTAGCAGACTGATGTTTCACAGTCAAAAAAGTTTTTTTTTTTTAAATTTACACTACAGTTACACCAGATATGAGTGGTGGCACTGGGCAAGTGGCTTAGCAGGCAGGCAACTGCAATTAGATTACACAGGGAAAAAAACAAAAAAACAGACTGATGTTCTAGCCCTAAAAAGGGCTTTTTGGGGTGCTGTCCTTACAGCAGAGATCAGATGAGTCCTTCAGGACTGTAGTGGACACTGAATACACTAGCCTAGCTATCAATTTCCCTATTAAATCAGCAGCAGCTACACTGTCCCTCCTCTCACTAAGAAAGCAGCTTCCAAATGAATCTAAAATGGCTGCTGTCCAGGAGCTGGGAGGGTCTGGAAGGGAGGGTCTGCTGCTGATTGGCTGTAATGTGTCTGCAGACTGTGAGATACAGGGTCAAAGTTTACTCAATGATGACGAATAGGGGGCGGATCGAACATTGCATATGTTCGCCCGCTGTTGTGAACGCGAACAAGCTATGTTCGCCGGGAACTATTCGCCTGCGAACAATTCGCTACATCACTATTTTTCATCTGTTAAAATGTATACATTTTTATTGAAGTAAAATTGCATTTTTTTTGCCTTATACCACCCCAATCATACTAAACATAACTGGCTTTAGTGTTCAATTACATAAATCTTTACTATAGTAACCCTTAAATACCTTATGGATTTAAAAAAGCAAAACAAAACTTTATTATCAGTTTACTTATCTGAAGGGTTAAAATACTCATATCTGAAAATAATAATATATATTAGTTGTAACTGAAACAATATCTCATTATATATTTCTTTTAAAACACAACTGTCAGTAATGCCCATTATATTTGTCCAAATTTGAATACCAAAACATCAAACGCAGTAACAAATTATCAACGTATATTCAGATAGACATGCAAACAGATGTATAATATGTATTAATACTTTCCCCTTCTTGTGAACCGCAGCCGTCCCACAGTCTCTCCCAAGGTCTGTGTGAATATATCAGGTGTGCTAGCTGGAGGCGCTGGTTCAGCTTGTATCAGTCGTTGGTATCTTCCTTTCCTTCCTTGGTTGTATAACTCTAGGTGCAAAATAGTGGTGCTGAAATATCAGACAATACACCATACAAAGGTAAATATCTACTCACAGTGTATATTGCAGGTTACCGGCTCCTTCCCAATATGAAAAGACAATATCACAGATTCAGTAAAAAAGTTTGTCTTTATTTGGCTCAACGCAAAAGCGTTTCAACGGTCCCAGCCGTCTTTCTTAAGAGCAATAAAAGTGCTTTACAAACCAAAGCATGCTCTATCTGAATCACAAAAGAAATCATTTGGGTTCAGTGTCCCTTTAACAATAATTCTCTATTACAATCTTCTTAATTTCATGCAGTTTATCATTATTTGTTTAATATTCCCTTCAATCATTGAATTACACTGTTCGCAATGAAGACATGGTTACAATCCCCTTTTTTTTTTTTCTTTTTCTTCTAGTTTATCTCTATGGGGCTGATTTAACATGCTGCAGTTTCTGCGTGAGCCGGAAACCTATAAAGTTTAGAAGCAGCGGCCTTAAGACCGCTGCTCCTTAACTTGTCCACCACCTCTGAGGCGGCAGATAGCAATCATCCCGATTAGATACGATCTGGATGATTGACACCCCCTGCTAGCGGCCGATTCGCCGCAAATTTGCAGGGGGCAGCATTGCACAAGCATTTCACTAGAAATGCTTGTGCAATGTTAAATGGCAACAGCATATGCTGTCGGTATTTAGCGATGTCGGACGGACAAGATCTGCCTCAGCGGATAAAATTTGCCCGCATTATAATCGGCCACTAAGGATTTAAATTTCACAGTTTGACTTCTTGGCAGGGATAGAGTTAAAGACCCCTTTCAGGATAGAATAGTTTGATTAGTGCTTTTAACATTATTTTTTAAATTATTATAAATTGTAGTACCCAAAAATTGACTAAAGATTCTGTCAAGCTAAATCGTAAATAGTTTCTGTTAATATAGTCTACAAAATCATTTAGTGATTCATTTTTTCACCAAGAAAGCATCTAGCTAATCAATTGTGTGCATGCCATATTTTATAAAAATTAGTGCATTTTTTTTTTAGCTGTAGGTTTGGCTAATCATTTTCAATGTTAAATAGGGAATTGTGCCTTTTTTTTTTTTTTATTTAGATTTAAAGGGACTTGAAACCCAAACATTGTGTTTCATGATTCAGATATCCTTTGCTGAAGAAATAGCAATGCACATTGGTGAGCCAATCACATGGGGCATCTATGTGCAGCCACCAATCAGCAGCTATTGAACCTATTTAGATATGCTTTTCAACAACGGATATCAAGAGAATGGAGCAAATTGGTTAATAGAAGTAAATTGGAAAGTTGTTTTAAAAGTGTGTGCTCTTTTAAATCCTGAAAGAAAGAAATTGGGTTTCAGTTTTTTTTTTTACAACTCCAGAAATACTTAAAGGGACACTGAACCCAAATTTTTTCTTTTGTGATTCAGATAGAGCATGCAATTTTAAGCAACTTTTTAATTTACTCTATCAATTTTTCTTGGTTCTCTTGCTAACTTTATTTGAAAAAGAAAGCATCTAAGTTTTTTTGTTTTGGTTCAGGCTCGGGACAGCACTTTTTTATTGGTGGATGAAATTATCCACCAATCAGCAAGGACAACCCAGGTTGTTCACAAAAATGGGCCGGCATATAAACTTACATTCTTGCATTTCAAATAAAGATACAAAGAGAATGAAGAAAATTTGATAATAGGAGTAAATTAGAAAGTTGCTTAAAATTTTATGCTCTATCTGAATCATGAAAGAATTTTTTTTGGGTTCAGTGTCCCTTTAACCCCTTAACGACCGAGGACGTGCAGGGTACGTCCTCTAAAAAATGTCAGTTAACGACCAAGGACGTACCCTGCACGTCCTCAGTCTGGAAAGCAGCTGGAAGCGATCCTGCTTGCTTCCAGCTGCTTTCCGGTTATTGCAGTGATGCCTCGACATCGAGGCATCCTGCAATAACACTTTCTGGCCATCCGATGCAGAGAGAGCCACTCTGTGGCCCTCTCTGCACCGGACATCGATGGCCGGTATCGTTGGTGGGTGGGAGGCGGGTGGGCGGCCATCGGTGAGCTCTGTAAGGTGGAGGGGGGTGGGATCGGGGGCGGAGCCTTTGGGCGCGCGCGTGCACGGGGGGTGGCGGGCGGGCGCGTGCACGGGGCGGGAGCGGGTGGGAACCGCTACACTACAGAAAAAAAGTTACAAGTAAAGTGTAAGAAAAAATTAAATAAACTTTTTTTTGAAAAGCATCTAAGGGATCTGGAAGGGGTGGGGGGTTGGTATTGGGGGGGGGGGGAGCTACACTACAGAAAAGGGACATTTTTTTTATAAAAAAACATATTTTTCACTAAAATGGGTACTGGCAGACAGCTGCCAGTACCCAAGATGGCGCACATTAAGTCAGAGGGGGAGGGTTAGAGAGCTGTTTGGTGGGGGATCAGTGAGGTTGGGGGCTAAGGGGGATCCTACACAGAAGCATATGTAAATATGCTTAAAAAAATGCACAAAAAAAGCCCAAATTTTCCTTTTATTTTAGTACTGGCAGAGTTTCTGCCAGTACTTAAGATGGCGGGACATTTGTGGGGTAGGGGAGGGAAGAGAGATGTTTGGGAGGGATCAGGGGGTCTGATGTTTCACGTGGGAGGCTGATCTCTACACTAAAGCTAAAATTAACCCTGCAAGCTCCCTACAAGCTACCTAATTAAGCCCTTCACTGCTAGCCATAATACACGCGTGATGCGCAGCGCCATTTAGCAGCATTCTAATTACCAAAAAGCAACGCCAAAGTCATATATGTCTGCTATTTCTGAACAAAGGGGATCCCAGAGAAGCATTTACAACCATTTGTGCCATAATTGCACAAGCTGTTTGTAAATGATTTCAGTGAGAAACCTAAAATTGTGAAAAATTTTACGTTTTTTTTTAATTTGATCGCATTTGGCGGTGAAATGGTGGCATGAAATATACCAAAATGGGCCTAGATCAATACTTGGGGTTGTCTACTATACTACACTAAAGCTAAAAATACCCCAAAAAGCTCCTTACATGCTCCCTAATTAACCCCTTCACTGCTGGGCATAATACACGTGTGGTGCGCAGTGGCATTTAGCGGCCTTCTAATTACCAAAAAGCAATGCCAAAGCCATATATGTCTGCTATTTCTGAACAAAGGGGATCCCAGAGAAGAATTTACAACCATTTATGCCATAATTGCACAAGCTGTTTGTAAATAATTTCAGTGAGAAACCAAAAGTTTGTGAAAAAATTAGTAAAAAAGTGAACGATTTTTTGTATTTGATCGCATTTGGCGGTGAAATGGTGGCATGAAATATACCAAAATGGGCCTAGATCAATACTTTGGGATGTCTTCTAAATAAAAATATATACATGTCAAGGGATATTCAGGGATTCCTGAAAGATATCAGTGTCCCAATGTAACTAGCGCTAATTTTGAAAAAAAATGGTTTGAAAAATAGCAAAGTGCTACTTGTATTTATGGCCCTATAAGTTACAAAAAAAGCAAAGAAGATGTAAACATTGGGTATTTCTAAACTCAGGACAAAATTTAGAAACTATTTAGCATGGTTGTTTTGTGGTGGTTGTAGATATGTAACAGATTTTGGGGTTCAAAGTTTTTCCTCATATTTTATAAAAAAAATTATAGTAAATGATAAGATATGATGAAAATAATGGTATTTTTAGAAAGTCCATTTAATGGCAAGAAAAACGGTATATAATATGTGTGGGTACAGTAAATGAGTGGAAAATTTCAGCTAAACACAAACACCGCAGAAATGTAAAAATAGCCTTGGTCCCAAACGGACAGAAAATGGAAAAGTGCTCTGGTCACTAAGGGGTTAACCCCTTAATGACCGCAGCACTTTTCCATTTTCTGTCCGTTTGGGACCAAGGCTATTTTTACATTTTTGCAGTGTTTGTGTTTAGCTGTAATTTTCCTCTTACTCATTTACTGTACCCACACATATTATATACCGTTTTTCTCGCCATTAAATGGACTTTCTAAAGATACCATTATTTTCATCATATCTTATAATTTACTATAAAAAAAATTATAAAATATGAGGAAAAATTGAAAAAAAATACACTTTTTCTAACTTTGACCCCCAAAATCTGTTACATATCTACAACCACCAAAAAACACCTATGCTAAATAGTTTCTAAATTTTGTCCTGAGTTTAGAAATACCCAATGTTTACATGTTCTTTACTTTTTTTGCAAGTTATAGGGCCATAAATACAAGTAGCACTTTGCTATTTCCAAACCCCTTTTTTTCAAAATTAGCGCTAGTTACATTAGAACCCTGATATCTTTCAGGAATCTCTGAATATCCATTGACATGTATATATTTTTATTTAGTAGACAACCCAAAGTATTGATCTAGGCCCATTTTGGTATATTTCATGCCACCATTTCACCGCCAAATGCGTTAAAACAAAAAAAATTGTTCACTTTTTCACAAATTTTTTCACAAACTTTAGGTTTCTCACTGAAATTATTTACAAACAGCTTGTGCAATTATGGCATAAATGGTTGTAAATTCTTCTCTGGGATCCCCTTTGTTCAGAAATAGCAGACTTATATGGCTTTGGTGTTGCTTTTTGGTAATTAGAATGCCACTAAATGCCACTGCGCACCACACGTGTATTATGCCCAGCAGTGAAGGGGTTAATTAGGGAGCATGTAGGGAGCTTTTTGGGGTAATTTTAGCTTTAGTGTAGTGTAGTAGACAACCCCAAGTATTGATCTAGGCCCATTTTGGTATATTTCATGCCACCATTTCACCGCCAAATGCGATCAAATTAAAAAAAACGTTAAATTTTTCACAATTTTAGGTTTCTCACTGAAATCATTTACAAACAGCTTGTGCAGTTATGGCACAAATGGTTGTAAATGCTTCTCTGGGATCCCCTTTGTTCAGAAATAGCAGACATATATGGCTTTGGCGTTGCTTTTTGGTATTTAGAAGGCCGCTAAATGCCGCTGCGCATCACACGTGTATTATGGCTAGCAGTGAAGGGGTTAATTAGGTAGCTTGTAGGGAGCTTGCAGGGTTAATATCACATTTAGTGTAGAGCTCAGCCTCCCACCTGAAACATCAGACCCCCTGATCCCTCCCAAACAGCTCTCTTCCCTCCCCCACTCCACAATTGTCCCCGCCATCTTAAGTACTGGCAGAAAGTCTGCCAGTACTAAAATAAAAGCTATGTTTTTTTTTTGTTTTGTTTTTTAAAAGCATATTTACATATGCTGCTGTGTACTATCCCCCCCTTAGCCCCCAACCTCACTGATCCCCCCCAAACAGCTCTATAACCCTCCCACTCTAACTTAATCTGCGCCATTTTGGGTACTGGCAGCTGTCTGCCAGTACCCAGTTTAGCAGAAAAAATGTTTTTTTTTTAGTTTTTATTAAATTTTTCTGCAGTGTAGCTTCCCCCCACACAAAACCAACCCCCCACCCCTCCATGATCTCTTTTTGTGCTTTTGCACAAACAAGATTTGGCCATTTGTTACCAAAAATTTTTTCCATAGTGTAGCGGTTCCCACCCGCTCCCGCCCCGTGCACGCGCCCGCCCGCCACCCTCCGTGCACGCGCGCGCGCCCGTGCGCGCCCCCTAACGGCCCGCCCCCGATCCCGCCCCCCTTGACGACACAGGGAACACCGATGGCCGCCCACCCGCCTCCCAAGTCGGCTCCCACCCACCAACGATACCGGCCATCGATGTCCGGTGCAGAGAGGGCCACAGAGTGGCTCTCTCTGCATCGGATGGCCGTGTAAGGTTATTGCAGGATGCCTCCATATCGAGGCATCACTGCAATAACCGGAAAGCAGCTGGAAGCGAGCAAGATCGCTTCCAGCTGCTTTCCACACCGAGGACGTGCAGGGTACGTCCTCAGGCATTAACTGCCTTTTTTTTGAGGACGTACCCTGCACGTCCTCGGTCATTAAGGGGTTAAAGGGATACTAAACCCAATTTTCTTTCTTTCATGATTCAGATAGAGCATGAGATTTTAAGCATCTTTATAATTTACTCCTATTATCAATTTTTCTTTGTTCTCATGCTATCTTGATTTGAAAAAGCAGTATTTTAAGCTTTAGAGCCGGACTATTTTTTCTTCAGCACCTGGATAGCACTTGCTGATTTGTGGCTAAATGTAGCAAACCAATCAGCAAGCTCTACCAAGGTGCTGAACTAAAAATGGGCCGGCTCCTAACCTTTTATTACTGCTTTTTCAATCAAGATAACATGAGAACAAAGAAAAATTGATAATAGGAGTAAATTAGAAAGTTACTTAAAATTGCATACTGTCTGAATTGTGAAAGAAAAAAATTTGGGTTCAGTGTCCCTTTAACAATTTTATTTTAAATGTCAGCATTTCCAGAGGGTGTTCACAACACTAAGTTACAAAGAAATTGGTTCATGCAAAGTTAACTGCATCTGAGAAACATGCAACAGTCTAGCAACCTTACATTTTCAAATCAGTATTGTTGTTTGTTTGTTTTTTTCCTGCTCTTTATGAATAAATAATATATCTTCAGTTACTAAATAATAAAATAGCCCATTGTATTGAAAGAAAGTCTTCTGTTGCTGCGTCTAGCGGGACTCTGCACCATGTCCTGTGTTAATTTGAGCATTGCCGTGTGTGAAATGTTTAAATATGATCTTTGTGCATCAGAACTCAGTGACTTAGTATTGCTCAAAAGCAGACTGAACTCTCTTATCGTTCACTCACCAGCTCTAATCAGCTTTATGGTGACTGTGCTTTGTAGGGCAAAGTTCTAGTATTTCAGTTTCACGTGTTACATAATCCTGGCTAAGGTTCAATTCTAATTTCAAATCTGTGCTAATAATTAAAACAGAATATTTATTCTTGACCTGCAGGATTTTTTTTTTTTTTTTTTTTTTTTTTTTTTTTTTTTTTATAATTTGGGAGTGGTTTCCCTACTAGCAGAATACTTTTTTAAAAACCCTTTGTTTGGGTTAAAAGGATATGAACCCCCCACCCCAAATTTATTTTACGATTCAGACCGAGCATAGAATTTTAAACAAGTTACCAGCTTACTTCTATTATCAAATTTTGCTTTGTTCGCATGGTATTCTTTATTGAAAAGCTACCTAGGTAGTTTTCAATAGCACTACATGACAGGAAATAGTCATCTAGTGCTCTTGCAAATCAATATAATTGTTGCAAAAATGCTGCTATATAGGGCTTCAGACACATGCACGCTCCTGAGCTTACGTCTGCTTTTCAACAAAATATTGCAAGAGAACAAAGAAAATGTGATAATGGATGTAAATTAGAAAGTTGTTTCAAATTATATGCTCTATCTGAATCATGAAAAAAAAAACTTGGTTTTCTTATACCTTTAAACAAAGTGCATTTCATTTATTTTTTGAATGTAATTTAATTATCATACCTTTTTTCTAATTCAGTATTATATATATATATATATATATATATATATATATATATATATATATATATATATATATATATATATATATATATATATATATTTTATTGTGGTAGAAGTATTTATATTAGATTTTTGACACCTCCTCTGTGTTTTAAGGTTTACTAAAGGCAACCAAAACGGATCTATTTTAAGATATGCATAGCAAATATTTACAAAAAGGTTATAGGTCCCCACTCCAGTGCACAACACAATTGAGTTTATATAGATACTAAATGACACTTCCCGCTTATTATATACGTTTTTCTGCCTAAACCTTGCACATGTCTATCATTTTGACTCAAGTTACATGTTACTGAAAAGCAAGAAAGGAGATTTGAAAATAAATACATCTTATGTTCTTCATGTATGTTACCTAGGTTTTAGTGAATTTACACACCATATATTTCAGCATATTACATGGAATATCTCATTACACACCTATAACTAAGATATATATATATATATATATATATATATATATATATATATATATATATATATATATATATATATATATATATATATATCTATATATATCTATATATATATATATATATATATATATATCTCCCCCCCCTCTCTTGGTACAGTAGGCAAAGTACCATTAGCAGTCCGAATTTAAATGCTATCCAGTGATAAAAATATTTTCACGTTATGTTCACCTTATGAAAAAGTTGGTTATGCTGAATGACATACTTGATAAAGGTATACGGTTACCTTGAAGTTCATAACTACTTTCTGATGACCCTACAATATATTTCTTGACATAAAGAGTTGTTTCTGTTAATTACAGTACAGATTTTTCGGGGAACCTGTTGTAAAGGCATGCGTGGAAAATGGAGCACACTTTGTTGACATCAGTGGAGAGCCTCAAGTAAGTATGATTATCATTTTCTGTATAAGTACTTGGCGAATATTAATTCCCTGTTACCTAAAGGTTCTGCTTATGTTTTTTTTTTAAAAAAAACACTTTTAAAATGATTAATTTACATGCCTATGTCAGTTAAATTGACTTTAAAGGGGCATGACTTTATGTAATAAGGTGCTTGTAGGTTGACGGACAGCATCATTTTTAGCTTTTCTTTTTGTTTTTACTAATCCAAACTCTCTCTAAAGATGTTTTTTTTATGATGTTATTTAAAAAGCTGCGCTGTTTAAGAAATAAAATAAAAAAAGTTACCACCAATAAGAAATTAGTCTTTTTCCTAAAATTAGTATTGGAATCTCTCTCTGTCTCTCCTTTAAATGTTAACTATACAGTGTTGCTGACAGTTTAGCAGATGTGTATTTTTTTTTTGTATGAGTCTTTCAATTTTATTTTTATTTGAACAGTTTTTGACTCAAGCTACAGCAGCAGAGGTTATGATGCAATGTGTTTGTGTAAGAAATATATCATTTTATTTTAATGAATTGTGTTACGGTGAAAGTAAATCCTAGCGTTTTACAAACGCTAGGATTGACTATTGAAACAAATAAATGGGACTTTCATTCATGAAGTATAAGATGCTTCATGTAGAAAGCTCCTTTATTAGTTTCAACCAATCACCATTTTTAGCTGCTACAGCAGCCCACAGTTAAAAACAATTTTTGCTAAGAGGTGACGTTTTAACCTCTTAGCTAATAGCCATGTGGTAAATTGGGCTTGGCGCCCATGGGAGCTGGATTTTGTCTAAGAGGTGAAAACGTCACCTCTTAGCAAAAATAGTTTTTAACTGTGGGCTGCTGTAGCAGCTAAAAACGGCGATCGGTTAAAACAAATAAAGGAGCTTTCTACATGAAGTATCTTATACTTTATGAATGAAAGTCCCCTTTAGTTGTTTTAAAACTCAATCCTAGCATTTTGTATAATGCTAGGATTTACTTTCACTTTAAATAACCCAGTTTCTTTTTATATTAAAGGGACAGTCTACTTGAAAATAGTTTCTCCAGTTTTGTATAACCAACACTGTTATATTATACTTTTTACCTCTATGATAATTTTGTATTGAAGGCTTTGCAGACTGCCCCTTACCTCAGTCCTATTTACAATCTTGCATTTTAGTCAGTGCTGGTTCTTGTACACCAGTTATCGTTCTCATGAGCACAATGCTATCTATATGGCACACAAGAACTAGCACTGTCTTATGTTTTTTTTTTTTTATTTCCCTACAAAAAAGTTAAAGATGCATCACACATTTTATATTGAAACTAATGCAACAGTATCAGTTGTTTACTTTTTGCTAGGTACCTCCCACTATTGTGCATTGGTTGATAGGCACTTCCTGCTCTTTGAATATGAGTAGGAAGTACATATAAGCCAATGAACACTAGTGGAAAATGCACAGATAATACTGGTTCTTTAGCTTAAGTTTAAAGGGACATAAAACAAGTTGTGATAGAGACAAAATATAACGTACTTTACCTGCACATTTATACTGCAGTGCTTCTCCTTAACCCTTTCTTTTTAGTTTCTGAACTGTAAAGCTCTAACTCCCCCCCACACATTTCCTTCTATGGCTGTATCTAGATCTATTGTTCTTTTGGTAGAATGTAAATAGGGATTATCTGCTGGAGCATGCCTAGAAGCTGTGAACTCAGTTGAAATACAGTGCCTGTGTCAAAACACTGATAACGGTGGGTGGAGTTGGCTGCTTCAGGCTGCTTAGCTATGTAATTAATTTTGCTTATTTTTGAAAACTATTTTTATTCTTGCCAGCAATTTTTAAACTATTTTCTCCAACATAGGTGTGTCCGGTCCACGGCGTCATCCTTACTTGTGGGATATTCTCTTCCCCAACAGGAAATGGCAAAGAGCCCAGCAAAGCTGGTCACATGATCCCTCCTAGGCTCCGCCTACCCCAGTCATTCTCTTTGCCGTTGCACAGGCAACATCTCCACGGAGATGGCTAAGAGTTTTTTGGAGAAAGGATTATCTGCAAGTTCTTTGAAGGGACAGATTTCTGCTTTATCTGTTTTACTTCACAAAAAGCTGGCGGCTGTGCCAGATATTCAAGTTTTTGTTCAGGCTCTGGTTAGAATCAAGCCTGTTTACAAACCTTTGACTCCTCCTTGGAGTCTCAATTTAGTTCTTTCAGTTCTTCAAGGGGTTCCGTTTGAACCCTTACATTCCGTAGATATTAAGTTACTATCTTGGAAAGTTTTGTTTTTGGTTGCAATTTCTTCTGCTAGAAGAGTTTCAGAGTTATCTGCTCTGCAGTGTTCTCCTCCTTATCTGGTGTTCCATGCAGATAAGGTGGTTTTGCGTACTAAACCTGGTTTTCTTCCGAAAGTTGTTTCTAACAAAAATATTAACCAGGAGATAGTTGTGCCTTCTTTGTGTCCGAATCCAGTTTCAAAGAAGGAACGTTTGTTGCACAATTTGGATGTAGTTCGTGCTCTAAAATTCTATTTAGAGGCTACAAAGGATTTCAGACAAACATCTTCTTTGTTTGTTGTTTATTCTGGTAAAAGGAGAGGTCAAAAAGCAACTTCTACCTCTCTCTCTTTTTGGCTTAAAAGCATCATCCGATTGGCTTATGAGACTGCCAGACGGCAGCCTCCTGAAAGAATCACAGCTCACTCCACTAGGGCTGTGGCTTCCACATGGGCCTTCAAGAACGAGGCTTCTGTTGATCAGATATGTAAGGCAGCGACTTGGTCTTCACTGCACACTTTTACCAAATTTTACAAATTTGATACTTTTGCTTCTTCGGAGGCTATTTTTGGGAGAAAGGTTTTGCAAACCGTGGTGCCTTCCATCTAGGTGACCTGATTTGCTCCCTCCCATCATCCGTGTCCTAAAGCTTTGGTATTGGTTCCCACAAGTAAGGATGACGCCGTGGACCGGACACACCTATGTTGGAGAAAACAGAATTTATGCTTACCTGATAAATTACTTTCTCCAACGGTGTGTCCGGTCCACGGCCCGCCCTGGTTTTTTAATCAGGTCTGATGAATTATTTTCTCTAACTACAGTCACCACGGTATCATATGATTTCTCCTATGCATATTCCTCCTTTACGTCGGTCGAATGACTGGGGTAGGCGGAGCCTAGGAGGGATCATGTGACCAGCTTTGCTGGGCTCTTTGCCATTTCCTGTTGGGGAAGAGAATATCCCACAAGTAAGGATGACGCCGTGGACCGGACACACCGTTGGAGAAAGTAATTTATCAGGTAGGCATAAATTCTGTTTTTTTTATGCAAACTTTTAATTAGCCCTTTTAGGATATGCACAGATCTCAACCTGTTTTA
The DNA here is from genome assembly GCF_027579735.1 of Bombina bombina. NCBI lineage: Eukaryota > Metazoa > Chordata > Amphibia > Anura > Bombinatoridae > Bombina > Bombina bombina. Next base: position 758,415,889 of record NC_069502.1, on the reverse strand, counting down.
TGTCCCTTTTGATTTATCCTTTTTTTGTGGCAAAGTCAGGATGTTTAATCTTTTCTATGGCTGATTAAAAAAAAAAAAAAACTTTTTTTTTTTTACTACAGTGTCCCTTTTTTAAGAACATTAAATACTCAGTTTTGCTTTAGTAGCCTCCCTTTTGACTGGTGAATTCTATTAATCTAAGATAATAAACTTTTTTTTATTTCTTTAGTTTCTTGAAGGAATGTATTTCAAGTATGACAGTCAAGCTGCGGAAAAGGGGGTATATGTTGTTGGCAGCAGTGGTTTTGACTCAATTCCAGCAGATTTAGGTGTTTTATTCACCAGAAACAGCTTAAAAGGTATACAAAATGAAAATTGGACAATATTGATTTTTAAATGATGCGACTATTTACTAATGATGAATACAAACAGTCACCATGAACAAATGTCTAGATAATTAGAACTTCCGGTGTACAAAACTAAAAACATTTCTTTTTAAAGACACGATGAGTCCACGGATTTCATCCTTGTGGGATTACGCCTCCTGGTCAGAGCACCACAGCAGAGCTGTATATATAGCTCCTCCCTTCCCTCCCACTCCAATCATTCTCTTTGCCTGTAAGTAGGAGATGGCAAAGTGAGGTGTTAGTAAAGATTCTTCAATCAAGAGTTTTATTATTTTTAAAGTAGTGCCAGAGAGTGTTACTTTGTTCTAGGGTGTAGCCTAGACCTGATCAGTCTCTACAGTAGAGCATTTGGTGGCTTTAAAGCAGTAGGAACTGGTGGGACATAATTCTCACTGCGCCTCCTATACATATTTGCTGCCCTAATACAGATAGCCTAAGCACTTTTAACTCAGGCTGATCTTAGTCCACAGTGCTATGGGAGGGAGAGGACCTCTGAAAACCTGCTGGACTGCCATGCTGTCGCACAGCATTCAAGGTAAGTGCTAACTTTATTATTTCTGGGGACATACATTCTCTCAGAAGAAAGTGAGCACTACTTTTCTGACCAACACATATTAAGGGCATAAGATTAGATGGATTTTTTATTGTGCTGGGACTGTGGTCTCTTCTTGAGGAAGAGCTAGGTTATACAGACACTCGGACTGGATGGCTAACAGTGTTATTTTACTCCCGGCGGTCTTAACATTAAATATGCAGACTGGGAGAGGGCTAACTTTTATTTTCTGGGGACAAGTATCAGAAAGCAGTGTTTTTGGTTTACTCCTTTGGGCGCTTGTGCTACCTGACATGCGGTAGCATACTTGACTCCAATTTACGTTATTTGATACTGTTAGTCTGTCTCCCGGTGTTTGATCTATAAGGATCCTAATGGCGACCGGGAGTTGAACACTGAGGCCCACGATGGGCGGAGTTGCTTTCGTGCCGTTTTTGGGCTCATTTGTTAGGTCTCAGGTCACAGTCAATCAAGGTGCCGGGAGATGGAGTCCTGTCACGCCCATGAGGGGCGGAGTTACTTTCGCGCCGTTTTTGGGCTCAATTGGTATGTCTCAGGGCACTTTCATTCAGGGTGCCGGGAGATGGAGTCCTGTCACGCCCACGAGGGGCTGAGCTATGTCGATATTGCGCTCTACACCTCCATTACGATTCCGGAGGGTAGAGTTTTTTTTCACAAAACTATTTAGTGATGTTTATTGCTCATGCAGGTGCTGTTAGCACTGTGATGCACGGTATCAGACTTAAGGAATATTAAATGGTTTCAAATTGCAGTTTCTGATTGTATTTGTAATTTTGACAAATGTAGGCTTACTATTTTAATTTCAATCCTGCACACATAATAGAAAGGTGACGGTTTGAAATTTACTGTGAGAAGCACTAACAAAAATAATGTTGCTTTTAACATTTCTTTTTATCTGAATTTCTGTTATTTTGTTCAAGTCACCCGGTGTGACTTAGTATGGAACAGAAGCACACAAAAGATAGTTACTTTAAAATTTAAAGAGACAGTAACATCTTTTTATGTGTTAATTTTTATTATAAATACTCCTCCTAAAGCGATGGCTGTTAGGAGTCTGGTGACTTCGGTCAATCCATGCCACAATTTTCTCCTATAGTGTCCAAAATAATTTGTGACCCACAGGCAGTGCTCTGCGGTTCCTTGTAAAGACATTGCTTCTGATGTGCATAGCGATGTCTATTTCAGCAATATTAATATTCTTATTGGATTGTTTATGCACAACAGAAAATAAGGTGTTCTTTTAAAATTTAAAGAGACAGTAAAAAAATTTCTGTGTGAATTTTATTAAAAGAATTGTGGCTGTTTATTTGTTAATTCATCCTTTGTGACAATTTCAGCTGCTTATTTGTTCATTCATCCCTTGTGACTGAGGATGAAACAAACGCACATAAGAATAGTTACTTTTCAGATTTAAGGGCACAGTATTGTTTCCTATGTGAAAAATGTATTTAACTTTATTCAAATTTATTTTCTCTTTTTGAATCTACTCCCTCTATGGCGATTGCTGTTTGGGAGTCTGTTAACAATGGTCACAAATTTCTCCTATAGTTTCCATCGAAATTTTATGGCCCACATGCAGTGCCCTGCGTTTCTTCACATTCCACTCGGGGTTATGATGCATTCTATATTTTTCCACGGAAGCATTGCTAGAGGAATTGCTATTCTGATAGGTTCCTCCATGTTACTGAGAATCTCAGTTTCAGATGGAATGGTACCTTAGGCATTCCCTATATTTACAAGACTGTTTCCCATAGTCGACTCAGCTAAGGAGGCTGGACGACATTCCTTAGGGGGGGAAGGTGTAGTTTCAACTTCACTACGAGAACTTCTATACCCTTAGAGGATAGTCCTATGAAAAAAAAAATTAGTAATGGGAGACACACCAGGGTTTACAATGGCAACCATCTGTGTACTTTACTACTGTCACTGGTGTGACGGCATATTGGTTTGATGCGTTGTTTGATGCTATTAGTCAGTGGCTTCCCTGGATATAATCCAGGACTGGATAAAGCTTTCACATTGGCTAATTCCTTTATTTCAATTTCTTCCCTTCCATTTATCAAACTGGGAGCATAGGTGGCTCTGTTCCAGCTCTTGGAACCTTATGGTTAGAGCCTTGTTTTACGGATATATGTTCTAAAACTAAGATTTTGGTGATTCTTTGCCAGGAGCAGACATTGTTGGGACCTGGCTTGACGAAAATTAAAAAAACCAAAAAAAAACCACATAGCCTGCTGTTGAATCAAAGACAGCATGGAGAACAGGCCCCGGTCCGCGATTGGATCTTGTAGGGGGCTAACTTTCCGGTTTCAAGCTCAAATGTTTTCCTCTCAGAGGAAGTTTCTGCTTTCAAGATTGTCTGTCTGAAGATCAGACAAAAGGAGAGACATCCTTACACGGCGTAGGAGACCTCTCAGACCTGGGAGTGATTGTTCCAGTTCTAATACTGTTACAGGATCTGGGGTTACAGATCGGGTTGTGGTTCCCGGAAAAGGAGAATCTTCAGACCATTTTTTAAGAAGTGTACTGTCCTTCAAGATGGAAACTATTAATTTGTTCCATTCCTCCCTTGATCCTAGAGGGTCAATTTATGACAACTGTGCCTTCATGTGCCGTTCTCGAGAATCTTCTCAAGTTCTAGGGTTTGCCTTTCTGGACAAACACTTCCTGTTCGTGGTTCTTCCTTTAGGTCTTGCCACAGTTCCAAGTTCTTATGGATGGAGGCTCTGGGATCGCTGTTGGCAGTGCTTCAGTTACAGGGCATTGCAATGACGCCCTATCTGGCTGATATGCTACTCCAGGCGTCATCCTTACAGCAAGCAAGATTTACACGGACATGGTGTTATACTTCCCGTGAGCTCACGGGTGGAAGGTGACTTTGGAAAAGTGTTCCTTATTCCCAGGCACAAGGGTAGCTTTCTTGGGAATCATGACAAATTCCATATCAATACTGGTCTATTCCTTCAGTCCACTTCTCGGCCTTCAGTGGCTCAGTACATAGAGGTAATCGGGCTGATGGTGACAGAAATGGACAATAGCCGGACAGATAGCTCAGCATGCTAAGGCACTGTGGCTGAGTTCTGTAACAACCCAAGGGTTGCAGGTTCAATCCCTGCTGAGGTCCACTCAACCTTTTATCCTTTCAAGGTTAATAAAACGAGCAGCGCCTTGTGTCCCTTAAAATTTCGTCTGTTCGTTCCACCTCAGACCTATGCAGTTAAGCATACTCAGGCATTGGAACAGAGACTATGCAGACTTGTCTTCTCAGACAGGGGACTCTCTTCTATGGTAGGTTGTCTCTGGATCACCTATCTCAGGGAACATAATTTAGCAGAGTGTGGACTTCGGCGGAGTCTGTTCTTTTTATAGACTTCCTGCATCTGAGATCGAGCTTCAAGGCTCTTCTGGTCTGGCCTCAGTTGGCTTCGGCCCAGTTTCATTCTTGCTATCTGTCAGCGATTCATATCCCAAGGGTGGACACTTGGGAAACAGATTTTCTGAGTAGACAGACTTTTCATTTGGGAGAGTGGGAACTCCATCCAGGAGTATTCTCCAACTTGATTTTCAAATGGGGTTGGCTGGAGTTGGATCTCATGGCATCTTGTCAGAATGCCAGGCTTTTGGGATACGGGTCCAGGTCCAGGGCCCCCAGTCTGAACTGATAGCTGCCTTCGCAGTTCTTTGGTCCTTCAGCCTAGAATATCTATTTAGACTTCCTGCATCTGAGATCGAGCTTCAAGGCTCTTCTGGTCTGGCCTCAGTTGGCTTCGGCCCAGTTTCATTCTTGCTATCTGTCAGCGATTCATATCCCAAGGGTGGACACTTGGGAAACAGATTTTCTTAGTAGACAGACTTTTCATTTGGGAGAGTGGGAACTCCATCCAGGAGTATTCTCCAACTTGATTTTCAAATGGGGTTGGCTGGAGTTGGATCTCATGGCATCTTATCAGAATGCCAGGCTTTTGGGATACAGGTCCAGGTCCAGGGCCCCCAGTCTGAACTGATAGCTGCCTTGGCAGTTCTTTGGTCCTTCAGCCTAGAATATCTATTTCCCCCATTTGCGTTTTCTTTCCCGGGTGATTGTTCAAATCAAATAGGAGAAGGCGTCGGTGATCTTCCTCGCTTCTGCGTGGCCTCGCAGGATTTGGTATGCCTATCTGGTGGACATGTCATCTCTGCAGCCTTGGACACTTCCGTTGAGGGTCCCTTCTTTCACCCAAATCTAGTTTTTCTGAAGCTGATTACTTGGAGATTGGACGCTTGATCCTATACAAGCGAGGTTTCTCTGATTCAGTCATAGATACCTTAATTCAGGCATGTAAGCCTGTAACTAGGAAGATTTACCATAAGATAGGGCATAAATATCTTTATTGGTGTGAATCTGTGGGTTACTCATGGAGTACAGTTAGGATTCCCAGGATTTTGTTCTTTCTAGAAAAAAGACTTGGAGAAGGGTTTATTAGCGAGTTCCCTAAAGGGTTAGATTGCTGCCTTTTCTATTTTGTTACACAAGCATCTGGCAGATGTCCCAGATGTTCAATCCTTTTGTCAGGCTCTAATTAGAGTCAGGCCTGTGTTTACACCAATTGCTCCTCCATGGAGTTTGAATTTAGATTTTAAAGCTTTTCAAGGGGTTCTGTTGAACCTATGCATTCCATAGATATTAAGTTGTTATCTTGGGAAGTTTTCTTTCTTGTTGCCATTTCTTCTACTCGAAGAGTGTCTGAGCTTTTGGCATTACAATATAATTCGCCTTACCTTATTTTTCATTCGGATAAGGTGGTGTTATGTACTAAACTTGGTTTTCTTCCTAAGGTTGTTTCAGACAAGAACATTAATTAGGAGATTGTTGTTCCTTCCTTGTGTCCTAATCTTTCTTCTCAGAAGGAATGTCTTCTGCACATTTTGGACGTAGTCCGTGTTTTAAATTTTTTATTTACAAGCGACTAAGGACTATCGTCTTCTCTGTTTGACATTTTTTCTAGAGAACGTAAGGGTCAGAAAGCTACGGCTCCCTCTTTCCTTTTGGTTGAGGAGTATCATCCATTTTTGCATATGAGATTGCTGGACAGCAGCCTCCTGAAAGAGTTACGGCTCATTCCACCAGAGCTGTTTCCTCATGGACATTCAAAAATAATGCTTCAGTTGAGCAGATTTGCAAGGCTGCTCGTTGGTCTTCTCTTCAAACTTTTTCTGAAATTTACAAATTTGATATCTTTGCTTTGGCTGAGACTGTTTTTTGGGAGAAAGGTTCTTCAAGCAGTGGTGCCTTCCGTTTAGGTTCCCTGTCTTGTCCCTCCCTTTTCATCTGGGTACTCTAGCTTTGGTATTGTATCCCACAAGTAAGGATGAAATCCGTGGACTCATTGTGTCTTTAAAAAGAAAAGAAAATGAATGCTTACCTGATAAATTTGTTTCTTTTTAGACACGATGAGTTCACGGCCTGCCCTGTTCTATGAGACAGGTTATTAATTTTTGTAAACTTCAGACACCTCTGCACCTTGGCTTTTCCTTTCTCTTCCTAACTTCGGTCGAATGACTGGAGTGGGAGGGAAGGGAGGGGCTATATATATACAGCTCTGCTGTGGTGCTCTTTGCCTCCTCCTGCTGACCAGGAGGCGTAATCCCACAAGTAAGGATGAAATCCGTGGACTCATCGTGTCTAAAAAGAAACAAATTTATCAGGTAAGCATACATTTTCTTTTCAAAATGCTAATTTAATTTAGAAGCTGCAAAACTCTGCACAACATGAATAGTTATATAATTTGCTATGATTTCAAATGTGTTTATTGATAACAACCTAAAAAGTAGTTTCATGAATGTTCTTGCCATCTTTATTAAAATAAAATATACATACTGTATATAATTTGTAAAAGCTTTGTTTTGTCATTTTACAAACATACATACAACTGTATCTATGCATTTGTTATAAGGTTTCTTATATATTATTGTTCATGTTTGCAGCAGGAAAAGACAATGACCACTGAGGGACAGTTAAAGGGATATGAAACTCAAAAAAATTATTTTGTGATTCAGACAGATTACAATTTAAAACAAGTTTCCAAATTCGCTTTATTCCCATGATATTCTTTGTTGAAGAGATAGCTAGGTAGGCATCTGGAACACTATATGGCAGGAAATAGTGCTGTCATCTAGTGCTCTTGCAAATGGATAACATTCTTGCAAAACTGCTGCCATAAAGTGCTCCAGAAATTGTCCAGCTCCTAAGCATATGTCCCTGCTTTTCAACAAAAGATACCAAGAGAATGATGAAACATTGATAATAAACATAAATGAGAAAAATTGTTTTAAATTGCATGAACCATCTGAATCGTGAAAGAAACTATTGGATTTCATAATCCTCTTAAAGTGACATTCCAGCCAGAGTGAAAGTGAATTTTGCAATATACATGTATAATCAAAAAATGTATCAATTAAAAGCTATAGCTGTTTCAAGAGTCTACTAGCATTTTAACCCCTTAATGACCACAGCACTTTTCCATTTTCTGTCCATTTGGGACCAAGGCTATTTTTACATTTTTGCAGTGTTTGTGTTTAGCTGTAATTTTCCTCTTACTCTTTTACTGTACCCACACATATTATATACCGTTTTTCTCGCCATTAAATGGACTTTCTAAAGATACCATTATTTTCATCATATCTTATCATTTACTATAAAAGAAAATATAAAATATGAGGAAAAAATGGAAAAAAACACACTTTTTCTAACTTTGTCCCCCAAAATCTGTTACATATCTACAACCACCAAAAAACACCCATGCTAAATAATTTCTAAATTTTGTCCAGAGTTTAGAAATACCCAATGTTTGCACGTTCTTTGCTTTTTTTTGCAAGTTATAGGGCAATAAATATAAGTAGCACTTTGCTATTTCCAAACCACTTTTTTTCAAAATGAGCGCTAGTTACATTGGAACCCTGATATCTGTAAGGAATACCTGAATATCCCTTGACATGTATATATTTTTTTTTAGAAGACATCCCAAAGTATTGATCTAGGCCCATTTTGGTATATTTCATGCCACCATTTCACCGCCAAATGCGATCAAATAAAAAAAATTGTTCACTTTTTCACAAATTTTTTCACAAACTTTAGGATTCTCACTGAAATTATTTACAAACAGCTTGTGCAATTATGGCATAAATGGTTGTAAATTTTTCTCTGGAATCCCCTTTGTTCAGAAATAGCAGACATATATGGCTTTGACGTTGCTTTTTGGTAATTAGAAGGCCGCTAAATGCCACTGCGCACCATGCATGTATTATGCACAGCAGGGAAGGGGTTAATAAGGGAGCATGTAGGGAGCTTTTTGGGGTAATTTTAGCTTTAGTGTAGTGTAGTAGACAACCCAAAGTATTGATCTACGCCCATTTTGGTATATTTCATGCCACCATTTCACCGCCAAATGCGATCAAATAAAGAAAAACGTTAAATTTTTCAAAATTTTAGATTTCTCACTGAAATCATTTACAAACATTTTGTGCAATTATGGCACAAATGGTTGTAAATGCTTCTCTGGGGTCTCCTTTGTTCAAAAATAGCAGACATATATGGATTTGGTGTTGCTTTTTGGTAATTAGAAGGCCGCTAAATGCCACTGCGCACAACACGTGAATTATGCCCAGCAATGAAGGGGTTAATTAGGTAGCTTGTATGGAGTTTGCAGGGTTAATTTTAGCTTTAGTGTAGAGATCAGCTTCCCACCTGACACATCAGACCCCCTGATCCCTCCCAAAGAGCTCTCTTTCCTCCCCCACCCCAAAAATTGTCCCCGCCATCTTAAGTACTGGCAGAAAGTCTGCCAGTACTAAAATAAAAGGTATCCTTTTTTTTATATATAGCATATTTACATATGCTGCTGTGTAAGATTCCCCCCTTAGCCCCCAACCTCCCTGATCCCCCCCCAATACAGCTCTCTAACCCTCCCCCTCTGCCTTATTGGGGGCCATCTTGGGTACTGGCAGCTGTCTGCCAGTACCCAGTTTGCATGTAAAAATGTCTATTTTTTTTTTATTTTTGTTTTTTCTGCAGTGTAGCTTCCCCCCCCCCCAAGACTAATCCCCCACCCCCTCCCAGATCCCTTAGATTACTTTATTCAGGGATTTTATCCCTCCTTTCTCCCCATAATAAAAAAACCCTTTCTGTAGTGTAAGTGGTTCCCACCCGCTCCCTCCCCGTGCACGCGCCCGCCCACCACCCCCCGTGCACGCGGCGCGCGTCCGTGCGCGCCCCCGGCGATACCGCCCCCGATCCCGCCCCCCTCTTTTACCAAGAAGCCATCGATGGCCGCCCACCCACCTCCCACTTCAGCTCCCACCCACCAACGAATGCGGCCATCGATGTCCGGTGCAGAGAGGGCCACAGAGTGGCTCTCTCTGCACCGGAGGGGTAAAAAATGTTATTGCAGGATGCCTCAATATCGAGGCATCCTGCAATAACCGGAAAACAGCTGGAAGTGATCAGGATCGCTTCCAGCTGCTTTCCACACTGAGGACGTGCAGGGTACGTTCTCAGGCATTAACTGCCTTTTTTCTGAGGACGTACCCTGCACGTCCTCAGTCGTTAAGGGGTTAAATACACTTGCTCAGACACTAAGATGTTTTTAAGATGATTTTACTGTCTGTTAATGACTCCATTTGCATCATTGCTTGCTTGTTACTATCCCCCACTTGATCTTAGAGCAGCTATGGAATTTAACCCCTTAACGACCAAGGACGTACGCCACACGTCCTCTAAAAAAATACACTTAATGACCGAGGACGTGTGGCGTACGTCCTTGGTCTGGAAAGCAGCTGGAAGCGATCCTGCTCGCTTCCAGCTGCTTTCCGGTTATTGCAGTGATGCCTCAACATCGAGGCATCCTGCAATAACCCCCCTTGGCCATCCGATGCAGAGAGAGCCACTCTGTGGCCCTCTCTGTACCGGACATCGATGGCCGGTTTCGTTGGTGGGTGGGAGCCAGTCTGGGAGGCGGGTGGGCGGCCATCGATGGGCTGTATCATGTGGAGGGGGGCGGGATCGTGGGCGGGAACGCCGGGCACGCGCGCGGGCGCGCGCGCGTGCACAAGGGTGCGCGCGCGGGCGCGCGCAGGGGTAGGAAGCGGGTGGGAACCGCTACACTACAGAAAAGTGATGGGATTAAAGTGGCAGTGATTGCCAAATTTATTTACATATATGTGAATCTAAGAGATCTGGGAGGGGTGGTGGGTTGGTCTTTTGGGGGGGGGGGGCAAGCTACACTACAGAAAATCATTAAAAAAATAAAAATAAAAACATATTTTACTATAAACTGGGTACTGGCAGACAGCTGCCAGTACCAAAGATGGCTACTAATAAGTTAGAGGGGGATGGGTAAAGAGCTGTTTGGGGGGTATCAGGGAGGTTGGTGGCTAAGGGGGGATCCTCCAGAGCAGCATATGTAAGTATGCCTTTTTTTTTTATTTATTTTTTATCAAGGATAGCTTTTTTTTTAGTACTGGCAGACTTTCTGCCAGTACTTAACATGGCGGGGACAATTGTGGGGTGGGGGAGGGAAGAGAGCTGTTTGGGAGGGATCAGGGGGTGTAATGTGTCAGGTGGGAGGCTGATCTCTACACTAAAGCTAAAATTAACCCTGCAAGCTCCCTACATGCTACCTAATTAACCCCTTCACTGCTAGCCATAATACACATGTGATGCGCAGCGGCATTTAGCGGCCTTCTAATTACCAAAAAGCAACGCCAAAGCCATGTATGTCTGCTATTTCTCAACAAAGGGGATCCTAGAGAAGCATTTACAACCATTTGTGCCATAATTGCACAAGCTGTTTGTAAATGATTTCAGTGAGAAACCTAAAATTGTGAAAAATTTTACTTTTTTTTTTTATTTAATCGCATTTGGCGTTGAAATGGTGGCATGAAATATACCAAAATGGGCCTAGATCAATACTTAGGGTTGTCTACTACACTACAATAAAGCTAAAATTAACCCTACAAGCTCCCTACATGCTCCCTAATTAACCCCTTCATTGCTGGGCATAATACACGTGTGGTGCGCAGTGGCATTTAGCGGCCTTCTAATTACCAAAAAGCAACACCAAATCCATATATGTCTGCTATTTATGAAAAAAGGGATTCCAGAGAAGCATTTACAACCATTTGTGTCATAATTGCACGAGCTGTTTGTAAATAAATTCAGTGAGAAACCTAAAGTTTGTAACAAAATGTGTGAAAAAGTGAACAATTTTTTTTATTTGATCGCATTTGGCGGTGAAATGGTGGCATGAAATATACCAAAATGGGCCTAGATCAATACTTTGGGATGTCTTCTAAAAAAAAATATATACATGTCAAGGGATATTCAGGGATTCCTGGAAGATATCAGTGTTCCAATGTAACTAGCGCTAAGTTTGAAAAAAAGTGGTTTGGAAATAGCAAAGTGCTTCTTGTATTTATTGCCCTATAACTTACAAAAAAAGCAAAGAACATGTAAACATTGGGTATTTCTAAACTCAGGACAAAATTTGGAAACTATTTAGCATGGGTGTTTTTTGGTGGTTGTAGATGTGTAACAGGTTTTGGGGGTCAAAGTTAGAAAAAGTGTGTTTTTTTCCATTTTTTCCTCATATTTTATATTTTTTTTATAGTAAATTATAAGATATGATGAAAATAATGGTATCTTTAGAAAGTCCATTTAATGGCGAGAAAAACGGTATATAATATGTGTGGGTACAGTAAATGAGTAAGAGGAAAATTACAGCTAAACACAAACACCACAGAAATGTAAAAATAGCCTTGGTCCCAAACGGACAGAAAATGGAAAAGTGCTCTGGTCACTAAGGGGTTAAAGGACACCGAACCCAAACTTTTTCTTTCATGATTCAGATAGAGCATGCAATTTTAAGCAACTTTCTAATTTACTCCTATTATCAATTTTTCTTCGTTCTCTCGCTAACTTTATTTGAAGAAGAAGGCATCTAAGCTAAGGAGCCAGGCAATTTTTGGTTCAGACCCTGCACAGCACTTGTTTATTGGTGGGTGAATTTATCCACCAAACGGCAAGAACAACCCAGGTTGTTCACCAAAAATGGGCCAGCATCTAAACTTACATTCTTGCTTTTCAAATAAAGATTCCAAGAGAATGAAGAAAATTTGATAATAGCAGTAAATTAGAAAGTTGCTTAAAGGGACACTCAATCAAAATTAAACTGTCATGATTCAGATAGAGCATGCCATTTTAAACAACTTTCCAATTTACTTTCATTAACTAAATGTGCACAGTCTTTTTATATTTAAACTTTTTGAGTCACCATCTACTACTGAGCATGTGCAGGAATAAGTGTATGCATTTGTGATTGGCTGATGGCTGTCGCATGGTACAGGAGGAGTGGAAAAAGACAAATTTTAAAATTGTCAGAAAAAAAAAATCTACTACTCATGTGAAGTTCAGACTAAGTGCTATTGCATTGTCTTGTTATCTTGCATTTGTTGATTATGCAAATCTACTGTGTTGACTGGTCCTTTAAAATTGCATGCTCTATTTGAATCACAAAATAAAAAATTTGGGTTCAGTGTCCCTTTAAATTTTAACAGTGCAATGAGAATATATAGCTATGGTTCACATGCACGTGCAGAGAAAAATACGAACACTAAAACTGTTAACTTTTACTAGAAACATGTTTGACAATACAGTTACAAAACCCTTTATCCAAACTTCTTGGGACCAGAAAAGGTTTGGATTTTGGAATAGTTGCTTATTTAGATCTGTACAATGGTACTAGGAATTGGGACCTAGTTTCAACAATTTCATGTCATTTAGTCAATATGTCCATGTCATAATAAAGCTTGTAAATTTTGAATACATTTGTATACATATTACTCTTAAAAAAAAAAATATTATTGAAAGTCTGGATTTCAGAATGTGGGATTTAGAATTCTGAATTTGGGGATTTTTATATTTAAATTGTAAATGTTTGTATTCAATCTATGCACATATCCATTTTGACCAGAATGTCCCTCTTTTATAGACACACAAAACATTTTTAACAACTTTCTTTTGCAAGATGTACCGAGTCCACGGATTCATCCTAACTTGTGGGATATTGTCCTTCCTGACAGGAAGTAGCAAAGAGAGCACCACAACAGAGCTGTCTATATAGCTCCCCCTTAACTCCACCCCCCAGTCATTCTCTTTGCTAACTCTAAGCAGGAAGAGTAAAGAGAAGAGGTGTTAAACTGTTAGTTTTATTTTATCTTCAATCAAGTGTTTGTTATTTTTAAATGCTACCGGTGTTGTACTATTTACTCTCAGGCAGGACATAGATTAAGATTTCTGCCTGGAGGATGATGATCTTAGCATTTGTAACTAAGGTCCACTGCTGTTCCCACATGAGCTGAGGAGTACAGGAAAACTTCAGTGTGAGGAACGGTTTCTTGCTATACAGCAATGAGGTATGTTCAGTCATATTTTCTGCAGAGACTGTGTTAACTCAGAAAGGCTGACAGTGTCCCCATTAGGGGAAGGGGAATCAGTAATCCTAGTGTTATCAGAGGTTTTTACTAGCTTGCATAAAGGGTTAATTTTTTTGTGGGCACTCAGTTTATGTGAATTTGGGACAAATGTTTTTGAGTCTGGGAGTAACGTTTTCTCTTATATGGGACATTTGCTTGAGGGTTCTTTGGGGTTGTTTATAACCCACATGGCTTTCAGGCAGGGTTTTTTAGTTTTGTGTAGGCCCCAGCAACATCGAGTGAGGTGGGCGGGGCCTACATTTACAAGCAGCAAGCAACTTCTCCTGAGGTCCTGAGAGTCTTCTGAGGGACTAATTGAAGCTTTAAACCCCATATTATCGCTTCCTAAGGGCAGGTAGGGCCACAGCAGATCTGTGCCAAGGTGCTTTAGGGGGTTTTAACACTTATCAATCCGTTTTTTTTCATTTGGGGGTCTATTGCTTTTTTACTTGAGGTGCAATCCTTCTAAAGCTTAGTGGGTACACTGTTAAAATTTCGGAATTTTTGAAGCAATTGTTTTGCAGTTTGTGTATGCCTTTTTTTCTCTTAAAGGTACAGTACCGTTTTTGCAAATTGTGTTTTTTTCATTAAATAAAGTGTTTTCCAAGCTTGCTTGCTTCATTACTAGCCTGTTAAACATGTCTGACACTGAGGAAACTCATTGTTCAATTTGTTTAGAAGCCATTGTGGAACCCCCTCTAAGAATGTGTCCCAATTGTACTGATATGTCTATAAATTGCAAACAGCATATTTTGACTTATAAGAATTTGGCATTAAATGATTCTCAGACAGAAGTAAATCAGGTTTCGCCATTTAGTTCTCCCCAAGTGTCACAACCAGTTACGCCCGCACAAGCGACTCCAAGTACTTCTAGTGCGTCTAATTCTTTCACCTTGCAAGATATGGCTTCAGTTATGAATACTACCCTCACAGAGGTTTTATCTAAACTGCCAGGGTTGCAAGGGAAGCGCAGTAGCTTTGGCTTAAGAACAAATGCTGAGCCTTCTGACGCTTTAGTAGCCATATCCGATATTCCCTCACAATGTTCTGAGGTAGGGATGAGGGATTTGCTGTCTGAGGGAAAGATTTCTGATTCAGGAAAGATGTTCCCTCAGACAGATTCAGATATGACGGCATTTAAATTTAAGCTAGAGCACCTCCGTTTATTGCTCAGGGAGGTTTTAGCTACTCTGGATGATTGTGACCCTATTGTCGTTCCAGAGAAATTGTGTAAAATGGACAAATATTTAGAGGTTCCTGTTTACACTGATGTTTTTCCGGTCCCTAAGAGGATTTCGGACATTGTTACTAAGGAGTGGGATAGACCAGGTATTCCGTTCGCTCCCCCTCCTGTCTTTAAGAAAATGTTCCCCATTTCTGACACCATAAAGGACTCATGGCAGATGGTCCCTAAGGTGGAGGGAGCTATTTCTACTCTGGCTAAGCGTACAACTATACCTATTGAAGACAGTTGTGCTTTCATTGATCCTATGGATAAAAAGTTAGAGGGTCTCCTAAAGAAAATTTTTGTTCATCAGGGTTTTCTTCTTCAACCTATAGCGTGCATTGTTCCGGTAACTACTGCAGCTGCTTTTTGGTTTGAGGCTCTAGAAGAGGCTCTCCAGATGGAGACCCCACTAGATGATATTTTGGACAGAATTAAGGCCCTTAAGTTGGCTAATTCTTTTATTACAGACGCCGCTTTTCATCTTGCTAAGTTAGCGGCAAAGAATTCAGGTTTTGCCATTTTAGCGCGAAGGGCGTTATGGCTTAAGTCCTGGTCAGCTGATGTGTCATCTAAATCTAAGCTTTTGACCATCCCTTTCAAAGGTAAGACCCTATTCGGGCCTGCACTGAAAGAGATAATTTCAGACATCACTGGAGGGAAGGGTCATGCCCTCCCTCAAGATAAGTCAAATAAGACAAGGACCAAACAAAATAATTTTTGTTCCTTTCGAAACTTCAAGGGTGGTCCCGCTTCCTCTTCCCCTGCTGAAATGCAAGAGGGGAACTTTGTTCAATCCAAGCCAACCTGGAGACCTAACCAGGCTTGGAACAAGGGTAAACAGGCCAAAAAGCCTGCTGCTGCCACTAAGACAGCATGAAGGGGTAGCCCCCGATCCGGGACCGGATCAAGTAGGGGGCAGACTTTCTCTCTTTGCTCAGGCCTGGGCAAGAGACGTTCAGGACTCCTGGGCCGTAGAAATTGTAACCCAGGGGTATTTCCTAGATTTCAAAGATTCTCCTCCAAGGGGGAGGTTCCATCTTTCTCAATTGTCTGTAAACCAGACAAAAAGA
The DNA here is from genome assembly GCF_027579735.1 of Bombina bombina. Taxonomy (NCBI): domain Eukaryota; kingdom Metazoa; phylum Chordata; class Amphibia; order Anura; family Bombinatoridae; genus Bombina; species Bombina bombina. Next base: position 758,400,124 of record NC_069502.1, on the reverse strand, counting down.
GAGGCGTTCTTACGCTGTGTAGAAGGCCTTTTTACCATGGGAGTGATCTGCCCAGTTCCGAAAACAGAACAGGGGCAAGGTTTCTACTCCAATCTGTTTGTGGTTCCCAAAAAAGAGGGAACCTTCAGACCAATTCTAGATCTCAAGACCCTAAACCAATTCCTAAGAGTTCCATCCTTCAAGATGGAGACCATTCGGACTATTTTACCAATGATCCAGGAGGGTCAATATATGACTACAGTGGATCTAAAGGATGCGTATCTACACATTCCTATCCACAAAGATCATCATCAGTTCCTCAGGTTTGCCTTTCTGGACCGGCATTACCAGTTTGTGGCTCTTCCCTTCGGGTTGGCCATGGTGCCAAGAATCTTCACAAAGGTGCTAGGGTCCCTTCTGGCGGTCCTAAGGCCGAGGGGCATAGCAGTGGCGCCTTATCTAGACGACATCTTAATTCAAGCATCGACTTTCCAACTTGCCAAGTCTCACACGGACTTAGTGTTGGCCTTTCTAAGATCTCATGGGTGGAAGGTGAACGTGAAAAAGAGTTCTCTTATTCCTCTCACAAGAGTTCCATTCCTGGGAACTCTGATAGATTCGGTGGGCATGAAAATATTTCTGATGGAGGTCAGGAAATCAAAGATTTTAACCACCTGCCGAGCTCTTCATTCCATTCCTCGGCCGTCAGTGGCTCAGTGTATGGAGGTAATCGGACTTATGGTAGCGGCAATAGACATAGTTCCGTTTGCTCGCTTGCATCTCAGACCACTGCAACTATGCATGCTCAAACAGTGGAATGGGGATTATGCAGATTTATCTCCTCTGATAAATCTGGATCAAGAGACCAGAGACTCTCTTTGGTGGTTGTCGCAGGATCACCTGTCCAGGGGAATGTGTTTCCGCAGGCCAGCGTGGGTTATTGTGACGACGGACGCCAGCCTACTGGGCTGGGGTGCAGTCTGGAATTCCCTGAAAGCACAGGGTTTGTGGACTCAGGAGGAGGCCCTCCTACCGATAAATATTCTGGAATTAAGAGCGATAATGAATGCTCTTCAGGCGTGGCCTCAGCTGGCTTCGGACGGATTCATCAGGTTTCAGTCGGACAACATCACGACTGTAGCTTATATCAATCATCAGGGGGGAACAAGGAGTTCCTTGGCGATGATAGAAGTTTCCAGGATAATCCGATGGGCAGAGACTCACTCTTGCCATCTATCAGCGATCTATATCCCAGGGGTGGAGAACTGGGAGGCAGATTTTCTAAGTCGTCAGACTTTTCATCCGGGGGAGTGGGAGCTCCATCCGGAGGTGTTTGCTCAACTGGTTCAGCTATGGGGCACACCAGAATTGTATCTGATGGCGTCTCGTCAGAACGCCAAACTTCCTTGTTACGGATCCAGGTCAAGGGATCTTCAGGCAGTACTGATAGATGCTCTAGCAGTACCCTGGTCGTTCAACCTGGCTTATGTGTTTCCATCATTCCCTCTCCTTCCGCATTTGATTGCCAGAATCAAACAGGAGAGAGCTTTGGTGATTTTGATAGCACCTGCGTGGCCACGCAGCACTTGGTATGCAGACCTGGTGGACATGTCATCTCTGCCACCATGGACTCTGCCACTGAGACGAGACCTTTTGATTCAAGGTCCATTCAAGCATCCAAATCTAATTTCTCTGCAACTGACTGCTTGAAGATAAAACGCTTGATTTTATCAAAGCGGGGTTTCTCTGAGTCGGTCATAGATACCTTGATTCAGGCTTGAAAGCCTGTCACCAGGAAGATCTATCATAAGATATCGCGTAAATATCTTTTTTGGTGTGAATCCAAAGGCTACTCATGGAGTAAGATCAGGATTCCTAGGATTTTGTCTTTTCTCCAAGAAGGATTGGAGAAAGGATTGTCCGCTAGTTCCTTAAAGGGACAGATATCTGCTTTGTCTATTCTGTTGCACAACCGTCTGGCAGATGTCCCAGACGTTCGGGCTTTTTGTCAGGCTTTAGTTAGAATTAAGCCTGTGTTTAAACCTGTTGCTCCGCCATGGAGTCTCAATTTAGTTCTTAAAGTTCTTCAGGGGGGTTCCGTTTGAACCCATGCATTCCATAGATATTAATCTTCTATCTTGGAAAGTTCTGTTTCTAGTTGCTATCTCTTCAGCTCGAAGAGTTTTTGAACTATCTGCATTACAATGTGACTCGCCTTATCTTGTTTTCCATGCTGATAAGGTGGTTTTGCGTACCAAACCTGGGTTCCTCCCTAAGGTTGTTTCTAACCGGAATATCAATCGGGAAATTGTTGTTCCTTCTCTGTGTCCTAATCCTTCTTCTAAGAAGGACCGTCTGTTGCACAACCTGGACGTGGTTTGTGCCTTAAAGTTTTATTTGCAGGCAACCAAAGATTTTCGCCAATCATCTTCTTTGTTTTTTGTCTATGCTGGAGAGCGTAGAGGTCAAAAGGCTACGGCTACCTCTCTTTCCTTTTGGCTGAAAAGCATCATCCGTTTGGCTTATGAGACTGCTGGACAGCAGCCTCCTGAAAGAATTACAGCTCACTCCACTAGAGCGGTGGCTTCCACATGGGCTTTTAAAAATGATGCTTCTGTTGAACAGATTTGTAAGGCTGCAACTTGGTCTTCGCTTCATACCTTTTCCAAATTTTCCAAATTTGATACTTTTGCTTCTTCGGAGGCTATTTTGGGGGGAGAGGTTTTGCAAGCAGTGGTGCCTTCCGTTTAGGTTCCTGTCTTGTCCCTCCCTTCATCTGTGTCTTAAAGCTTTGGTATTGGTATCCCACAAGTTAGGATGAATCCGTGGACTCGGTACATCTTGCAAAATAAAACAGAATTTATGCTTACCTGATAAATTTCTTTCTTTTGCGATGTACCTAGTCCACGCCCGCCCTGTCTATTCAAGACAGATAGTAGTATTTTTTTTATGTAAACTTCAGTCACCTCTGCACCTTATAGTTTCTCCTTTTCTTCCTTGGCCTTCGGTCGAATGACTGGGGGGTGGAGTTAAGGGGGGAGCTATATAGACAGCTCTGCTGTGGTGCTCTCTTTGCTACTTCCTGTCAGGAAGGACAATATCCCACAAGTTAGGATAAATCCGTGGCCTTGGTACATCGCAAAAGAGAGAAATTTATCAGGTAAGCATAAAATCTGTTTTTTGATGAACATGGATCAGAAAGAGCAAACCAAGTTCTGTAAAGAGAAGTCATGTGCCCGCAGTCCGCGATGTGCATGATGAGCATAGCTCATTATGCATATTGAAGCGGTTAATCTTGCCTAGGGGGAGCCAGATATATAACTGGAAATAGATGGTAGTCTCCCCTGAGGAACGATCACATGATCCCTAAAATCTGAGGACTATACTTCTTCATTTACAGCTATATTAGCAGCAGACTGAAGATGCCTCTCTAATATTTTTAGGGGTGAACTTCTATCTTTTATGAAGATGTTGTTATGCTTTGCAAATATATTTACAATGCACAGGGGGCTGTACAAATTGTGCATTTAAGTTAGTGTTACTTCTGCTATAACCATTGTAATATACTACTGTATATTCATACCTCCATTTTGCTCTCTTTACGTTAATAGGTACGTTGACTGCAGTTGAAAGCTTTTTGTCTTTCAAATCGGGACCAGAGGTTAGTTTATATATTTTGATTCTTGTTTACTTTAGTGTAGCAATGTATCTAACCAGTTAATAATTTTAATTGACAAGCACTAGAAGTTTGACACATGCAGTTAGTCACAAATACTAGTCAAGGTTACATTTTGGGTTTACATCATTTCACTGGAATTAAAGGGACAGTAAAGTCATAATAATTATTTAATTTGCTTCCTTCTCGTATTATACTTTTGTTGAAGGGCTTATATAGGTAAGCTCAGGAGCAGCAAAGCACCTGGGTGCTAGCAGCTGATTGGTGGCTGCATGTATATACCTATTGTCATTGGCTCTGCTGCTCCTTCAACAATTGATACTAAGAGAAGGAAGCAAATTTGATAATAGAAGCAAACTGGAAAGTTGTTTAATATTGTATATTCTACTTACATCATGAAAGAAACATTTTGTCAGAATCAAAAACTGTACATCACACTTAGAGCTCCTATCTAACTTAAAGGGATACTAAACACACTTCTTTCATGAGTCAGAGCATGCAAGTTTAAGCAACTTTATAATTTACTCCTATTCATTTTCTTCGTTCTCTTGGTATCTTTATTTTAAAAAGCAGGAATGTAACTCTCAAAAAGCCAGCCCATTTTTGGTTCAGCGCCTGGGTTGAGCTTGCTGATTGGTGGCTAAACTTAGACCACAATCAGCAAGCGCTATCCAGGCTGCTGAAACAAAAATGGGCTGGCTCCTTAGCTTAGATTCCTGCTTTTTAAACTAAAGATAACAAGCTCATGAAGAAAAATTGACAATAGGAGTAAATTAGAGCATGCAATTTTAAAGGGACATGAAACCCAATTTTTTTCTTCCATGATTTAGAAAGAGCATACAGTTATAAACAACTTTCTAATTTGCTTCATTCTCTTGATATTCTTTGCTGAAAAGCATATCTAGATATGCTTAGTAGCTGCTCATTGGTAGCTGCACATAGATGCCTCTTGTGATTTGCTCACCATGTGCATTGCTATTTCTTAATTAAAGGATATCTAAAGAATGAAGCAAATTAGATAATAGAAGTAAATTGGAATGTTGTTTAAAATTGTATTCTCTACTTTAATCATGAAAAAAAAAATGTGGGTATAGTGTCCCTTTAAGCATCATTCTATCTGAATCATGAAAGAAAAAATGTGGGTTTAGTATCCCTTTAAGGTGTAGAAATGGTTGTCTTGCATAGCCACTCTTGTTTTGTTTGTCAGAGACCCAACATCAGCCCAAATTTGTAAAATATTTTCTTATTTCTATTTTAAAGCAAAACCATCTTTTTGATTCTTTGTTAAATGAAAAGGAACTTTTTTTTTGTACTTTATCCTTTGGCCACTCCTAATGCAGGAATTAAAAAACAAAACAAAAAAACCTAAAGTTTTATGCTTTTTAAGATAGAGCATGCAGTTTTATGGTACTATTCAAATTTACTTTGATATATTTTGTTAAGCTATACCTAGGTCTAAGAGCAGCAGTGCACTACTGGGAGCTAGCTGGTGACTCATGGCTACGCACAAATGACTCACTGGATGCAGTCCCATGTCCCAACTCTGGAACTCACTTTAACTCAGCAAGTTATAGAGCATTGAATTATTGGGCTGCCACATAAGAACATTTTCTTTTTGTATTTGCACACTTTGTTTAACAATACATTTTCAGCTAGGCAATGGCATTACAAAGAAGTGATACCTAGCTGAAAGTGACTTATCAAGAGCCTGTTTATATAGGGTTTTGTATCTTTCTCTCTCTCTCTCTCTTTCTCTTTCTCTTTCTCTCTCTCTCTTTCTCTCTCTCTTTCTCTCTCTCTCTCTCTCTCTCTCTTTCTCTCTCTCTCTCTCTCTCTCTCTCTCTCTTTCTCTCTCTCTCTCTCTCTCTCTCTTTCTTTCTCTCTTTCTCTCTCTCTTTCTCTCTTTCTCTCTCTCTTTCTTTTTTTCTCTTTCTCTTTTTCTCTCTTTCTCTTTTTCTCTCTTTCTCTTTTTCTCTCTTTTAGTAAGTAAAACAAAAAATGTAAAAAAAAACTTCTGAAATATCCCTGACGGTTTCTGTATGTAAAATACAATTGGCATTTTATGATTGTATTCATTTAGAAATGTTCTTGTAAATATTATTTGTTATTTATATGTAAAATCCTAGTTAACTCTCCCTGGAAATTATGTAGGTTACTACATATGTTTTTTTTTTTTTATGTATCTTTTAATAGGGAACCTGCATTCATGATGGAACTTGGCAATCGGCTATTCATGGGATCGCAGATCAGGGCAATCTGAGAAAACTTAGAAAGCAGTTCCCACTCAAACCTGTTCCAATTGTTGGTGCAAAATTGAAAAGAAGGTTAGTACTTTAGTGTGTTTTTTTTTTTTTTTTTTTTTTTTTTTTCTTTCTTTAAAATATCAGTTTTTCAATGGGTCAATATACATAAACTTTTTTTTTTTTTTTTTTTTTTTTTTTTTTTTTTAGAAAGGGATATACGAAGTACTTTTTTCCTAATATATATATATATATATATATATATATATATATATATATATATTTTTTTTTTTACATCAATTACTTAGTAACCCTAAACATCTGCTTGTCTTTCTAGTGGGTTTTATCTGCTTTCTCCTATAGTATACAGGCTAAAACACTGGTTATAATCTAGAACCATCAGTAAAATGAGTTGGGGGGGGGGGGGATAAAATATTTATTGATATAGTAAAAGAACAGATGAATGGTGTTCTGTTAAAATTACTTTTCTTGCAGGGGTGCAGCATTTTACAGCAATGAACTGAAGGAATATGCAATTCCATTCCTTGGAGCAGATGTCGCAGTTGTCAAAAGGACGCAACGATTCTTGCATGAGAATTATCAAGAAACTCCTGTGAGTGGGTTTAAATATCTTATAAATTAAAATATTTTGAAATATTTGGTTAATAAGACTTTATTTTAAAGAAACCCCCCCATAAAATTTCTTATCTTACAGTATTCAATTCTAAAAGACGTTTAATCTAGTCATTGTTGAGATACACAACATTTATACAGAAAATAAACTACTCTTACCCAATACACGTAAACCCCAGTATTTGTGAAGGAATAGTTCTAGGTTACTTGGACGATTCCACTAATTGCGTTTTTGTTTTTCCGTAGGTGCAATATTCTGCATATGTAGCTGTGGGTGGTATAACATCTTTAATCAAATTGATATTTGCTGGAATGCTTTTTTTGCTTTTCACAAAATTTAGCTGTGGACGACAGCTTTTAATGAAAGTAAGTGTTATTCATATGTTATGTCCAATTATTAAAAAAAAAAAAAGTGTGTGTGTGTATATATATATATATATATATAGTAGGGTGAGGGTTTTAGGTAGTTGCGCCACAACAAGAGTAATAGTAGTGTAGTAGTTAAATGCCCTTAGAGGATGTCCAGTGCCTGCTGCTATTAGTGTTGTCTAATTCCTCCTGAATCAGACTAAAATTGTGAGACTTGTGATAGAGAGTGTTTTTTCTAATAGCGCTTGCAGAAGATGTTCCTCACAGGCAAGAAATGGGAGAGAGGAAAACAAAAATGGGAAATTTTCCCAGATGAATGCGGGTAATGAAAGGTGATTAAAAGACAATAATAAATGCTCACCTGTTAGATCACAGGGACCAGCAATCAACGACGAATGGAAATAGATGGTGTGTATAAACACCAAAATCCAAGGATAGGACACAAAACAAATATGTGCCCCAAAGGGATATCAATGTGTATATTGATATCTCCTAATAACAACCGGAGACTGCTTGTGGGAACCTCTAATTCTTACCACACTGTATTTGTGGACAGAGGGTAAAGAGGAAGGAGGTTCCTGTTTATTATAAGCTGATACACAAAAAACATAACATTTTGAAAAATATATATATATATATATATATGCGTGAATAAGAAATAAAACAATTATAATTTATTGATATACTATTAAAAAATATATATATATGTGACTTGTTCTAAAAACATATGTAAAAAAAGGGGAAGTGTATGGAAAAAGGGTAAAAATGGGTAAAATACATAAAACGCTAATAATAATAATAATGTGGTAAATGGGTAGCCACGGAGCGAGTAAGGTGCCGACAAGTGGCAGAAATAACTTACTTTAAAAATAATAAATCTGAGGGAGTGTGCCCAATGTGGGGTTCCAAAAATTTCTGAAAAAGGATGTCAGGAAAAAGTAGTTGAGACCACCAACGCTGCCCGGTGCAGCTCGGTCTCTGTTAGCAATTCGGAATTCCGGAAGTGACGTCACGAACGTGCGTCATGTGCCTTACGCGTTTCGTGAGCGTATCAGCTCACTTCATCAGAGGCTAGTGAATCTAGTCGCATCCTGGGTACTCCTTATATAGCCTCAAGCTATTAAGTACAAAAAAGGGGTGGGTGTATATTGGTCTAATTGATCCGATGTGTATTTTCGGTATATTTTGTGTATATACGCGGTAATTAGGATATCGGATGTCAAAAAACGTGTGCCAGCGCTAATTTTCTTACAAATGAAATGATTAATGTGAT